>NC_079373.1:28147101-28389601 GCF_021018895.1 Seriola aureovittata
GCGCTCCAGCTCTAGCTAAAGTCATCAAAGCTCAGTGTGAACACTTCGGCTTCCACTTCTACAAGGAGAACTTCTGAGGAGGTGTCCTGCTGTGTGTGTGTGTGTGTGTGTGTGTGTGTGTGTGTGTGTGTGTGTGCACAGCAGCAACAACCATCTGTGTTGTGTTTCCTGCCTCAGTGTGTTGTCAGTAGCTTTGTGTTAGCCTCATGTATGACCTTTTGGTTAAACTGGTGACACATCAGTGATGTAACGTACCTGTGCGCACCTGTGTAGGTGACAGATGTTCTGTCAGATCATAATATAATAAAGTCTCTGTTGTCTCCTTTGATCTCCTCATTGATCTGATTGTAGCAGCTGTATCTAAATTCATACACATCTGTAATAGAAGTAAATAAACTGTGGAACACAAGGACGTATGTCCTCACTGTAGTTATAATACAATCAAAAATAAAAATGAGCAAAACCAATATTCACATAAACAAAACCAACATCTCCAGCAGGCACCTGACTGATGACACGGCAGGAAACAAACCTGTCGGAGAAAGTTTATTTGAGTTTGTTCAGCAACATGGAAAGACTCATGAACAGGATTTAAACAGATGTTTACAGTTTGTGGTCCATCGATTGGTCATGTGACTTTTCAAGAGGAACGTCCATCTCAGGCCTGTTTCACATTTATTTCAGACAAACATACGGGAACTCCTCCCACCACTGGAAGTCACAGTATTGAAGTTAATGTGATGAGCAGTGTGACCTGAATGATCCAGGGAGGCTACACGTTCATCTCTGTCTCCACGTGTTTTAGTCCCTGATGGTTTCAGTGAAGCTCCTCTTTGTTCTTCCCTTTATTCACATTGGAACATTTACAAACAATCAGACATATCAGTTCTTAATTAAAAGAAACATAAAGATTCAACAAAGAAGATGAAAAATAATCAGTTATTTGTATAGCACATCATGGTACATGATGGTCATTCAATGTGCTTCACAGAAATAAAGAGTCATAAAAATAGAAGTAAAAAGCACAATAAGAAAACTGTATAAAACAACAAATAATAATAACAAATACACAAATTTAACAAAACAAGGACAAATATATAATTGAAGTGACAGACTTCAGACATTTCAGAATATATATTAACTTCTTGTTTCTTGTTTGTACAAATTTAAGACTCAAAGTAATGTTCAAGATCAGTTAGAAATCATTTAAATGAGAGCCTTGATTGATGAAATTTCACCTTATGAATATTACATTTTTCTAGTAAAATCAGGAGGTTAACAATATTGAATAATTTTTCCTTACATTCACAATAAGTGAAAATTACATAATTGTTCGTTAATAAAACAACAAACAAACAAAAAACAATTTCACTTCATTAAAATAAAAAATTGATCCAGACTAATAACAGAGATTATTTCCAGGGTGTGTAGTCGATGTAAGAGCGGCCTCCTGCTGGTGTAAACTATATTATTTTCAATTAGATTTAACTGCACGAATAAGATTCGTACTAAGAATATGTTCATTATTATACTTATTATAATTTTCCCATATGATTACATCATAAAGACCGTGATTTTAGTGAATGGAGGTTTGTGTTACGTTCGATTAGTTGTGATCGGTGCTCTGCTGATCAGCCTGTGTATGTGGCTAGCTAGCAGCTAGCTAGTTACGCAGTAGCAGTTCGGCGTCAGGCAGCTAATAAAACATTGGACCAATGCCTTAGAAACCCCGTCTCCTCCGCCTCCTTCTGATAAAATGAATGTTGCCTGTTGAACTCAGTGGACGCTGTTAATCAAATTCACCGTCAAACACCGATGTTAGAGGCGGAAAGATCATTATTTGCAGCGGCCACATTTTCGCTTTTTGGCCGAGCTAGCTAACTTGCTAGCCTAGCTCCTGTTAGCCTGTTAGCACGCCTGTGATGGCACAGCCGGAGAGCGACGGGATAAAGGAAGGTAGGCCACACACCCCGGTTTTATTTCTTCTTCTGGCACCTGGGTCGTTGTATCGTGTGATGATAAAGTGTTTGCGTATTTAACTTCGCGCCAGTCTGATTAAAATTGTTAAAACTCGGAGCTGCTTTTTCCAGGTCGTCGGCTTGTTAGCTGTATCCGGGACGAGCTAATGTAGCTGCTCGGCTAACTAACATCTCCTGATTTAACTTTTTAACTGGTTGTTAACGATTCTGTAAGAACTGAGCTTCAGGTTGGAGTCGTGTCGGCCAGAGAACAAACTGTGAGTCTGAACAGAGTCAGTCAACATGAAGAAGTTGGTTAAGTCAGTGTGTTTGTCTGTTTTAACGGATATAAATGTTTGTTTTGGTGTGGATTCATCCCAACATTAAACTCCCCTTTCATACAGAGTTCAGCTTAATTTACACACAGACTCGGGGTGAAATAACCAGCCTGAGAGAATAATCACTGACACTGGTTATTACATGGACCTGTGTGTGTGTATATATGTGTGTGTTGTTGTGACTGTTGTGAATGATTCAGGTGCAGGTGTTGCTCACCTGTGGTTTCTGTGGAGATTTTGACTGAAACATTGTGAATGGATGAAGTCTAAATCTGACAGTGTAAATTGAAGTTGTGTAGAAAGGAGAAACCTTTTTTGAGCCACATTGTTTTTTGAATGGATGGGTCTTTATTGTCATTCAACTGTGGATTGTTGTCTTCATTAATCAATAATTTGCGTTGTCTATAAATCATCAGACAGTCACTTATAAAATGGCCCTCATAAGTTTCCACAGGGTGACACCTTCAGATGTCTTGTTCACTGTCGGCAAAGAAAAACATCAAATGTAAAACAGACACCGGAAACAGCGGAGATTTGTTATTTTTAGAGAATTGTTTTTATGATTTCAGTTTTATTACTTTTCGTAATTCCACAATATGAAAACACAACAGTCTCCAACCAGCATGAAACAGGAGAAAAGAAAAACAAGCAACGGATATATCAACCACACAAACAAACAAACCAACAAAGAGAGAACAGGAATGTCCAGGAAACCTGCCACATGAAGAATCGGTCCTTGTAGAATAAACATAAATATAGTGTCCATGTGTTCCATCCCTCCACATTCAGAGCTCCCCCCACCTCACACGAGTTCATTTACAGATGCACATAATAACATGTTGAAACGGACAGTACACAGAAATAAAAAGTGTGTTCATTCACTTCCTCTTAGTGAGTGAAATCCCAGAATCATGGTATTTTTCTACCTGGTTTATGAGGCTTTATAATATTCTTTCACACTCCTGAAATCATTCTGTCATTTTTACAGAATCTTAGAAAAAGAATGTGTTGAAGACTCGTCTCCTCTGAGAGCACCTCCTCTCTGAACTCCTCTCACACACTAACTAACACCAACTAGTCTAACTAACTTACTGCTTCACCTGATCTCCTTCCACTTTGTCTAATTGAACACATTTAATATTTGTGTGTCCCGCTGTAGTGATGTTTCTCATGATTCTACTGATGTTAACATCAGTGTAAATGTGACGGCGTTAGCGCAGCTGTTAATTTGCACGTGTGGTCTCGACACAGCTACTGAGGACAAACACAACAAAGTATTTTCTACAAAATGAAGTTCCAGTAAAAATCTGAGAGAAAAGAAATAGGAGGAAATGTAACACGACACTGATGACTGATAACAGTCAGAGAATAAATCAGAGACCTCCACCCAGACCACAACATGCACCCGACTTCATATTCATAGTTAATGATTCAGATCTGCCCCAAATCATAATGAGTTCTTCTCTGGACGATGGTCGTGGTCCATCCCTCCTCCAGGTTCAGTGCCGGGGCAAGTCAGTAGTTTCTGTGTAAAGACACAGACAAACAATCAATCAATCAGACACGGGAACACATGACCTCGTTGGCAGAGAGAACCAGTTCATTTGTAAATCATCAGACTGTTAATAAGAACATAATATAGTTTGGTTTTAAAACTTTTGTAGTTCATTCATTATAGATAAACCTTTACTAGACCAATAAGTGATTATTCAATCAACAGAAAACTAATCAAAGACTATTAAAGTGAAAGTGTGGAACGAGCTGTTTCCAGCTGATGTTTTCTGTCGTTCATGACGGTAAATGAGACGTCTGTGTTTGGAGACCCGGACCGGTTCAGGTCCAGGTCTTTGTCTCTGATTCAGACAGGTTGACAGTTTGTGACCGGTTGATCTGTGGACCGAGGGTGTGATGTCACAGTGTGGTGCTGATCTCGATTGGTCGTCTGTGTTTACTGAGGTTCACTACATGTGATGTAGAGACTCCAGATCGTATTCAGTGTTTCTCACCAAACGGTTTCCAATGATTGATCAGCAGATTGATAGAAAGCGATCAGCAGCTTCGTCTCCTTCACTTATTGAACAGATGTTCTGACTCCGTCTCCCGCTGCACTGACGCCTCTGTGTTTCCTCATTATTATAATATTTGTGGTCTCGGGTTCAGCTGTGACACCTGTCTTGACCTTTCATCACAGAAAGCTGAACATTGTTGATTCTGGATATCTGAGGCTCAAACAACAAAACGATCAATCCATACAATCATCTCCAGATTCATTGATCAGAGAGACAATCTTAAAGAGGATGTTTCCAGATGTTTCCACTGAACTGACTCTAGATGTTAAATCATCTTATGATTTAGTAACATGAACGTTACAGCAGCTTCAAACCACTGATGTTTTCTATGTTACAATTACAGAGCTGGAACTAACCTGTACAGTGTTTCCTCTAGGATTTTTTTCAGCAGTGGGGGCATGCTATCGGGGGGGGGGGGGGTAGAGTCAGTGACGCTACCCAAGTTAGCGTCACTGAGTTGGCTAATAAGTCTACCTTTTCTCCGGTAATTCGCTGCCTTATTCCTCACGACTTCACTTCTCTGACTCTCACCTGGTGCCTGACGTGACGTCACTGCTAAATGAATGTAGAGGAAACACTGCTGTATTTTCATTATTGATTAATCTGCTGATCATTTTGATTAACCATCACCACGTCCTACAATCCAGGGTGATGTCATCAGATGTCTTCTTTCTTCTTCTCCTCCTCCTTTCTTCTCTTTCTTCTTCTGTCTTTTTCTTCTCCTTCTTCTTTCTTCTTCTGTCTTTTTCTTCTCCTTGTTTCTTCTTCTCTAATCTGAAACATGCTCCCACTAGAAGATTTGATAACGGTGTATCACGTTCTGCAGATGATTATTAATTATCGTGGTAGAGGAAGTGAGTCTCACAGTCTCACAGTGAAGTATCAGATGGAAACAAAATGGAGTCTGTGGAGCACCAACTTGTTGTATTGTTATTAAACCTTAAAGAGTCTGGATGAGAAACTCAGTCAACACAGATGCTATGCTAGCTAACGTTAGCCTAAAGGCTGGAATGTTTACTGTTTCCTGTGTTGGGCTTATTAAGTCATGTGACCTTTGGGTTTGACACCGACTTCCTCATGTATTCTCACCTGCAGCCTAAACTCTGCATGGCGACGGACTGGCAGCAGTGGGAGTGAGCAGCCAATCAGCCAAGGCCCCCGGTAGCAACATGGCGTCCCGTCAGAGGAACTCGGTCCGGATCCTGTCCAACCGGGAGCGAGGCTCCCAGACCTTTGGCTCCCAGAGACTCCTGCAGCTGCTGGTGGAGGAGAAGGTCCGCTGGATGAAATGGCAGAGTCAGGTAAACACACCTGTACTGAAGTCCACCTGTACCTTAGTCCGACACACCTGTACTGCTTTAATCTCTGTTTAAATGTGAATGAATGTGTTTTTTGGCTCTGACAGAAAGTGGAGCTGCCGGACAGTCCTCGGTCCACGTTCCTGCTGGCCTTCAGCCCTGACAGGTGAGACCATCATCATCATCATCATAATCATTTATGGACTCTCTCTGGACCTGGATTCCAGTCCCCGTTACTGTAGCAGCTGGTTTGAAATGACTTTAAGTGGTGAAGGTGGTATTAACTGACCTTTGACCTCTCTGCTCCTCTCAGGACCCTCATGGCTTCCACACATGTCAACCACAACATTTACATAACAGAGGTGAAGACTGGAAAGTGCCTACATTCCTTAGTGGGCCACCGTAGAACCCCCTGGTGTGTGACCTTCCACCCCACGATACCCGGCCTGGTGGCCTCCGGGTGCCTTGACGGAGAAGTCCGAATCTGGGACCTGCATGTGAGTAAGACCCTGAGGGGAAGTGTTGACTCCCCTCTCTGAGCAGTGAGTTAATGTGGCTCTGCTGCAGCTGCTCCGCTGCTTCAGTCAGGGTGGGGCTAGAGACCAAACGTTACCTGTCTTAAATTTTAATTGATGAGCAGCAACTAACGTGGGTTTGTTGTGTGTCAGTGAAAACGTGGAGAAGACAGTCACAGCTGCTCCAGAGACTTTTCAGCTTCTCAAAGCTTTTTACACTGTCGTTACCTGGTGACAGCAGGTAAACCCGCTGAGACAAGCAGAGGGACTCCATCTCCACTGTTCGGACCGAGGACACACACCGAGTCATTTGATTATTTCTTTATTTATATCAATTTATTCTGCTAATAATAGTGTATTTGATTATAATAATATTATATAATGCTCTCCATTGATGATCAAGCTTCATCGACTCATTGAAAATGTCCTGCCAGTGATGTCTGTCTCATTCAAATCATCAGTGACCACATTAAAATGAGCTGCAGACGTGTCTCAGTGTGCCGTCCGGGGTCATGTGACCCTGTGACAGACTTTACCCAGAGTCCTTTGGGTATAACTGACAGATGATGAACTGTGACTGCTGACCTGATCTTACCATCATCATCTCACCGAGACAACGACCTTTTTCTCATCACATGTTCCTGGTGTTTCTTCCTCAGGGTGGGAGTGAGAGTTGGTTCACAGAGAGTAACGTGGCCATCGCCTCCCTCGCCTTCCACCCCACGGCTCAGCTCCTCCTGATCGCCACCAACAACGAGCTGCACTTCTGGGACTGGAGCCGACCGGAGCCCTTCGCCGTGGTCAAGACGGGCAGCGACACGGAGAGAGTCCGGTGGGTTCAGCACTGACCAGAGCAGCTGAGTCGACCAGGAGACCAGCAATGTTATGATAATGATGATATAATTATATGATTATTATAATAATAATAATAATCTCACTGAGGTGGAGGAACACAGATTCAACTGTTCATGACTAATGATTGTCAGATGTAGAACAGCTGTTCGCTGTGACTCTTCAAGTCCGTTTAAATATATTAAATAAATAATAATGAATATTAATAATAAATATCGTGATATAATAATATTATAATATATATGATAATAAACCACGTCACAGAATGATGCAGCTGCTGACGATCTTCACTCTGGTTGAAGTTGTTGTCAGTGATTGATGGTTGAACACTGACTCAGTTTGTGTTTTGTTTGTTTGTTTGTTTGTTTGTTTGTTTGTTTGTTTGTTTGTTTGTTTGTTTGTTTGTTTGTTTGGTCATGTGCTGGTTTCAGGTTGGTGCGGTTCGACCCTCTGGGCCACAACCTGCTGACAGCGATCGTGAATCCGTCCAATCAGGTAAGAACTGAGGCTGGTCACATGATCATGACTGTCGCCGTCCTCTGGTGGACACTGTGTCATGCCAGTGTGGGCGGAGCCTGCTGACCGCTCTCTCTCTCTCTCTCTGTCTACCCCCCCCCCCCCCAAGAGCGAGGAGGACTTGGAGGTTCCCATGGACAGTGTGGAGATGCCTCACTTCCGTCAGCGCTCCTTCCTCCCCACCCAGCCGGTTCGCCGCACGCCCATCCTCCACAACTTCCTGCACATCTTGTCGTCTCGCTCCCCGGGGGCTCAGGCTGGAGGCGAGCAGCCCCGCCCCTTAGGGGATAATGGAAGCAACGTGGGAGAATCTCCCAGCATGCCTCTGGCCCAGTACCCCAGCTCTGACCGCGGGCCCCCCTTCCCCGGCTGCACCCAGCACCTGGGCATGGTGTGCCTGTGTAGTCGCTGCTCTGTCAATCGTAACCCCCCCCTGGGCGCCAACGGTTCCTCTGTGACCCCCTCTGATCCCAGGGTGTCAGCTGACACTCCCCAGCCCCCCCCGGCCTCCACCTTCTCCTCGGCCCGTACAGAGCCCCGGCAGCCGTCGGAGCGCCCCTCGGCCTTCACCTCAGTCTACTACAGCGCCGGCTCCTCTCTGAACCCCCCCGCCCCGAGTGGCGTCGAGCCGCACTCCACCTCCAGACCAGGACCCGACTGGACCTGCAACCTGCTCGGCATGAGGGAGGGGGGGGTTGGCCAGGGTATGCTGCCTCCCAGAACCTCCTCCTCCTCCTCCATCAGCCTGCTGTCAGTGCTCCGTCAGCAGGATGGCTCCTCCCAATCCCCCGTGTACACCTCCGCCACTGAAGGGCGGGGCTTCCCCCAGCAAGGAGAGGGCGGGGCCAGAGACGCCGCGGGGACGAGCAGCGGGCACCACCCCTTCTGGGACGGCTCTCGCAGCAACACGGCGTCGTTCAGGAACGTACTGCAGTGCAACCTGAGCCGCTACTTCATGGAGTTTGACCGCATGCAGGACCTGGAGCCGCCGCTGGGGGGGGGCATGACGGACGGCAGCCAGGAGCAGAATCAGGAGCTGCTCAATAATAACATGGACCCTGACAGACCCGGGCCTTCCTCCTCCTCCTCCACCGCCCCCACCATCATCCACTACCAGCCTCCTCTCCCTCCCCCTCCCTCCTCCCACAGTCTGGAGAACAACGTTCCTCCCCCCGCCTCCCGCGGTCACTTGAACCGCTGCCGGGCCTGCCACAACCTGCTGACCTTCAACCACGACTCTCAGCGCTGGGAGCGCACCAACCAGGCCTCCTCCACCTCCGCCTCCTCTCTGGAGGCCCCCACCTCCTCCTCCTCCTCCTTCCCCACCTCCTCCTCCCCCTGGCAACCTGAGGAGAGCAGGAGGACACTAGAAGCCCAGCCCCAGGAGAGGAGGGCGCCTCCGGAGCCCAGCGAGCAGCCCCCTCCCTCTGGAGGAGGAGGCGCAGGAGCAGTGGCCTTCCCCATCGGCCCCTCCTCCACCCAGCCTGGGGAGCAGACGGTGGGGCTGGTGTACAACCAGGACACGGCGCAGTGGGAGAGGGTGTACCGGCAGGCTGCTGCCGGGCGCTCCGCAGAGCCACCGGAGGCCTTAAGCCAAGAAATGCCTGTTGACCCCCCCGACGAGGACTCGCTAAGGAGGTAACAACCCCATATAACCCTCTGAAGGCGTGGACGCCGTAAACACCTCCTTGTCTTCAGAGCGTCGTCACTCTGCGACACAGCGTTTTTTCACGTCAAATTAGAGAATCGTCGCTTTCTAACGAGCCGCTGTTCGTTCGTGTTCGTCTCATCGATACGCTGACATGAAAAGTCAGAAATGATTTGGAGTCTGGAGCTGCTTCCTCTGTGTGTTTATCCATCGAGTCTCATCCTCCATCTTTGATACTGACGTCTAGAGTCCGGTCACTGAATCGGACTCTCCTATTGGCTCCAGCGGGAGCTGTCGCAGCCAATCAGAGAGTCTGACTCAGAGGCTTGAGTGGGAGCAGTGCTGTGAGGAGAAGGAGAATAACTCATGAACAGATAAAGATAGAAACTTCAAATCATGATGATTCACAGCTTTTATCTATAGAACAAGGAAAAGTTTGAGGTCCGTTTCTTGTTTTTTCTTGTTTTATGAGCCACTGACCTTTATTATACTGGACAGCAGTGGTCGGTAACATATCAATATCTGGCCCGCCATTTTGACAATATGATTATTTTAATTAAAAGAGAAAAGATCTCGGTCTGAGCAGCACCAGTTACCTGCAGCATCACTTCCTCTCCAGCGAATTTGCCCAAAAAATAAAAGCGCGAGAAAACCCGCTTTTTTTTTTTTTTGCAGCAATGATTAATTTCAAGCTATTATGAGCTTTTATTCTGAAAAGATCTGAAAGGAAGTTCCAGAGTTTCTATTGGAGAAAGTAACAGTTCAGTGAGTCAGTCAGACGTACAATAAGTGACTGTGGGTTACAAACATCAGAGAGAAGCATCAAAGCAGCGGAAAGATAGGATTCACAACTTCCTGTCAGGACTTTCAGAATAAAATCAGAGTGGAAACCGAATGCAGATGATGAGCAAGATTTTGCATTGATGGTATGATCCTCATTGAGTGACATATATAATTAGCTGAGGTTGAAACTTCTAAAATGTTTTGTTGTGGCTGTATCTGTGTGATAGCAGCGCTTTATATCAGGCTTGAGGTTGATATTTGGCCTTAAAGGGTGAGTTGAATATGAACATTGATCCAAATCATTTCCATCAGCTGTTTTCTGTAATGTCTGGTGTTTTTGTGTCACAGGCGACTGTTGGAATCGTCTCTGTTATCGTTGTCTCGCTACGACATGTCAGGATCCAGAGACCACCCCATCTACCCTGATCCAGCCAGGTAACTGACTCACTTCACCTACCTGACCCAGACAGGTATTCAGGCTGTGTCCACACTGATGTGTTCTCAGTTTAAAACAGCATTTTCAAACTAAACCTATCTCCGTCCACACTAACACGCCTGAAAACACACATCATGACCATCACCTACACTGAGCATGTGCAAGCCGGTGTAAACAGGAAGTAGATTGTCTCCTCTGCAGCTGTAGCATTAAAACAGAGAATGTAAGTGAACAGCAGCTGCTGCAAAGACAACAAGGTCAGTAACACTGTCATTCATCATCATGTTGTATTCACCACTGGTAGTCCAGGCTGATGACAGCCAATCAGGAGAGACCCTGGCTGTGACCTCATCGTTTCCAGAGGTCTCAGTTTCTGTCCAGACTACAACACAACCCCAGAGTTTTCAAAATAAAACATAATCCCAGAGTTTTCAAAATAAAACACAACCCCAGAGTTTTCAAAATAAAACACAACCTTAATCTTAAAAATAATACGCAACCCCAGAATTTCCTAAATAAAACGGGTCCAGCAGTGTTTCCAAAAGTCTCGGTCTCTGTTTTCGGTGCTTGAAAACTCTGGAGTCGTGTGGACAGACGAGGAAACGTAGGAAATGAAATGAGTTTTAAAATGAAAACGTAGTGGTGTGGACGGAGCCTCAGGTTCATGTCACATTTACATCGTGTTTGTTTGGGTTTAGGTGATTTCTCAGTCTGTCCTCCCGTTAAAGAGATAAACCTGACGTACAGGACAGAAGGAGTGAACACAAACTTCACCTGGTTCATGTTTCACTGTCACTTTCCTGCTAAATGAACTGCAGATAAAACCCTCAGTAACATGCAGATCTCATGTCCTGAGGAACACAGGCCTCCTCTCTGTGGTCCGGACCGGTTCATGTAGAGACTGACTCACTGCCTGTTGCTTTATAACCTGCACTCAGCAGCCACTGCTTCAGACAACCTTGTAATGACTCTGAAGTGATTTTCAAACTGAGCTGAGTCTCACACTTCTCAAAACAGAGGATCACAGAGGGACTTCCTGTTCCAGGGGTCACTGAGTCCGCAGACCGGCCTGCATCCAAACACTGGTTCTGAGTTCAGACAGAAACCATAACTATAAATACAGACTGACAACAGAGACCTGGTTCTAATGTCTGTCATGCTGTTTGAACCTGAGCCTGAGCCTGAGCCTGAACCGGTCCTCTCTGTGTCCAGACTTTCTCCAGCTGCTTACTATGCCCAGAGGATGATCCAGTATCTGTCCAGACGGGACAGCATCCGCCAGCGCTCGCTCCGTTACCAGCAGAACCGCCTGCGGGCCATGTCGTCGTCGTCAGACAGCCCCGCCAGCAACCCGTCCAGCTCCATGGACAACAGTGACGTGGACTTCGAGGAGCTGGAGTGAGTGGGACTCTGGTTAAACCTTTTTTTTTTTTTTTTTTGAAAGTACAGTGAGAGGTAGACAGGAAAGTCGGGGAGAGAGAGAGAGGCGATGGCATGCCGCAAATGGCTGCGGGTCGGACTCGAACCCACGGCCATGTGGTACGCACTCTACCAGGTGGCCGGCGAGGCGCCCCCCCTCTCTGGTTAAACCTGGTCTTATGACGTGCTCAGTGTGTGGACCTGGTCTGTGTTTTCTTAGCAGAGCTGCGGCTTGAACAGAACAGCTGAAGCGTTAAGGCATGTCACGCTGTGGTCACAGCGTTTTACTGAACACGCCCGAACCTTTCCTCCTGTCTTTATTTCTTATTTTTATTTATTTAAAGCGCAAAGAATAAAAGAAAAACAGGAAGCTACAAACACGTCAGCAGCAGTGAGATCTGTCAGACTTTATCTGTACAGCCGTTTTAAACCCCCCCCCCACACACACACACACACACACACACACACACACACACACACCCATTTACACACAGAACAATAAATGACCAGGTGATTAATTAAAACAATAAAATAAAACAATCCACAGGAAGTGAGGAAACACTGAAGACGGGAAAGTTAGGATGACGATAAAGATAAAATAATAAAATGTATTAATGTCAAACTCGAAATAAAAGGTGGGATATTAAAAATCAAATCTAAATGAAAACAATGAAATGCTAAAAGAGAATAAAAGTAGAAATAAAATAGAACTAGAAATGATCAGAGAGGTGATGAAGGTGGAACAGGTCGTCTTCAGGTGACTTACCTGCTGCTGTCTCACCTGTGATATCATTAGAACAAACTGTTAAAGTACCTGTGGGAGGGGATCCTGCTCTTCTCCCTCCTGCCCCTTCAAATTAAAAGCCCCCTGCAGGGTTGTGTGGTTATTTTGAACTTTTTCTGTTGTGTTAAACTTGTTCTTGTCAACAGGAGTTTGAAATGGTTTCATTTCATCTTGAGCAGAACCACGATGCAGTTCCCTTGTTTTAATAAGAGTGTTTTTACTTTACTTGAACCTGTCCTGTGTATTAAAGTGAAGCTGGTTCTGGTCACCTGACCTCTCTCTTTATTACCCAGTGATAACGGAGACAGAGCGAGACACAGGACGCCACGAAACGCCAGGATGTCCGCCCCCTCCCTGGGTCGCTTCGTCCCTCGGTGAGTCAGCTCTGATCCTGAACTTTTACAGAGTCCTGGATCAGCTAGCTTTGGTGTTAAATTGGTTCTGGTTGTCATGGTTACGTGTCAAGGTCTTGGTTCTATGTTTCGTGGTTCTCCTGCAGGAGGTTCCTCCTCCCTGAGTATCTGCCCTATGCTGGAATTTTCCATGAGAGAGGACAACCAGGCCTGGCCACACACTCCTCTGTCAACAGAATCCTCGCTGGTACACACACACACACACACACCTACCTACCTGTACCCCTACCTGTGCCTGTTTGGATGGATGATAAATCTAATGTTTTGTCGTCCCATCAGGAGCGTCGATTGGTGACGGTCAGTCTGCGGTGGCCAGCAACATCGCTAACACCACCTACCGTCTGCAGTGGTGGGACTTCACCAAGTTCGACCTGCCAGAGATCAGCAACGGTACAACTCTCTCTGACCCCCTCACTCTGTTCTGTCTCACCACGGACAGGAGACAGGTCACATGTGTGTCTGCCCTCCAGCCAGTGACCAGTGTCACAAGATCATTAAAGCCAGAAAACTACCGTCTGCTCTGTAAACCTGTTAACAGATAATATCGACTACCTGGAGTCACAGTGACGGCTTTGTCTCTGTAGCTTCTGTCAGCCAATCAGAGGAGAGACTCTGGGCCTCTCCTCTGATTGGCTGATCGTCCTGTTCTGTGTGGAGACTTCAGAGAGACTTTGGTACTTAAAACCACAGATTTATCCTCAAATCAAAACTTCAAATAAATGTAATAAAATTAAAAATAAAAGGAAAAGTGTAAAATCTTTGACCTTAAAATGTTTGGTTGAACTTTTATATATTTTATATTTATATATTTAAATATTTACTACTACTACTTTTTTAAGTATTTGATATTGTCATTTTGCAGTTTTTCTTTCTTTTTCTGTCACTTTGCTGCTGTAACACTGCAAATGTCCCCACTGTGGGACGAATGAAGGTTAACTATCTTAACTGTGTAACTCTCCATGACGGGGCCTGATGAGCCTGGGGGTCCGGGGGTCCGGGGGTCCGGGATTAAGAACCAGACCACCAGCTGTACTGTCCCCAGTTCCAATCTTCTGTCCACTTGATGATAAAGACAGAGAGGAGGAGCTAATTAATGAGCAGAATGTTTCTGTTTCTTGTTTCCAGCTTCAGTCAACGTCCTGGTTTCAAACTGTAAGATCTACAACGACGCCAGCTGCGACATCTCTGCGGACGGTCAGCTGCTGGCCGTCTTCATTCCCAGCAGCCAGCGGGGGTTTCCAGACGAGGGTATCCTGGCCATCTACTCTCTGGCTCCTCACAACCTGGGAGAGATGCTCTACACCAAGAGATTCGGTGAGTCCAGACACTGGACGTGTTAAATCCAGAGGGAAAGTTTATTTCATTGTCTGCGGTTTCCTCTTTATCCTCTGAAGTTTGATCTTCTTCTACAGGTCCAAATGCCATTTCTGTCAGCCTGTCTCCCATGGGCTGCTACGTCATGGTGGGCCTGGCCTCTCGCAGGATCCTGCTGCATCCCACCACCGACCACATGGTGGCGCAAGTCTTCCGCCTGCAGCAGCCTCACGGAGGAGAGACGTCCATCAGGGTGAGACAGACCGCGGCTCAAACACTCAGATCGGTCAAAGCATCATCAGTTCAGACCCAGAGTCTCTTCATGGACCAGACAGGAAGTAACAAAATAAAATACCACGTTATAGATTTATATTCAGACAATCAGCTTCCTCCATAAACGGCGATCACATGACCAACTGAAATCAAATCAACTCCAGATATAAACAAAGGTCAAAGGTCATGTCCAGGTGAATCATGTTTGAGACACTTTAATAAAAAACCCACAGAAAAAAAAACTGATATCAGATAAAGTTTTATTTTGGATATTTTCACTTTATCTGCCATCAAACAGACTTTTACTTTGAAACATATCAGCTGTTTGCATCGGACCGAGCTGAGCGTAGGTGTGTGTGTTCGGTGTGTGTGTTCGGTGTGTGTATAACCTGCTGCTGTGTTTCAGATGGTCTTTAACGTGGTCTACCCCATGGCTCCAGACCAGAGACGTCACGTCAGCATCAACTCTGCCCGCTGGCTGCCCGATCCTGGGATGGGTCTGGCTTATGGAACCAACAAGGGAGACCTGGTCATCTGCCGGCCTGTGTGAGTCTCCAACACCATCACATACACACACACACACACACACACACACACACACACACACACACACACACACACACACAACACACACACACACACACACACACACACACACACACACACACACACACACACACACACACACACACACCTTCAGCTCGATCATCACTGGACAATGATCTCTACAAAAGAGGAACCCTGAAAAAGGTCATTAAAGACTTTCTCTCCTAAACGTAGAATCAGAAACAACAAAAGAGATTTATTCAGGTCTTATTCCCTCCTCTGGATGTTTGATAGGACCAGGACCAGATCCAGGCCCAGGTCCAGGTCCTGGTCTTGGTGTCTGGATCAGTCTCTTCCTCTTTACCTCAAAGACAAACTGCTGGACTTGGTCTGAGTGTAGATGTTAACTTGTCTCTCTTGTTTTCCCTCTGAGCTGCAGAGCCCCCCCACCCCCCACCCCCACCCCCCCAGTGAGAAGGTAACTGATTTAATTATCTTAATGGTCAATCTGAACAGGAAGACCATTAATTGGAGAAGCTCAATTAGCGTCTTTAATGAGGTCATGGTCTGTGATTCCACGAAGAAAACTCCTCTGCTTCAAGACTTCCTGAATGGAAGTGAATTAACGTGTGTGTGTGTGTGTGTGTGTGTGTGTGTGTGTGTGTGTGTGTGTGTGTGTGTGTGTGTGTGTGTGTGTGTAGGTTCTATCGCAGTGATGGTGAGAGCCCTGCAGAGTCGAACAGCGAACCTCTTTTCTCCGTCAACAACAGTGGAACCAGCCGGACCCGAGGTTCTGACAGACCAGGGTGAGAACCTCCATCACACCGAGACTCTGCCTGGTATATTGAGTATCTGCTGATCGATACGTGACACAGTTCATGTCACATACATTAAAGTTATTAAAATCAAGGTGACAACAAGGACTGAGTTCATGGTGATAGGCGAGGACAGTCTCATGAACGTGATCACTCAGGAAACACAAACGTTCACTGAGTCTGACACAGTTCAGCACAAATTTCTAACAGGATAACATGATGAGATTTTATATCAAGAGGTCAAAGGTCAGCTTCACTGTGACATCATAATGTGTAAAAACACCTCTGGTCATTATTCATCACTAACTCAGGAATTAGACTGTGACCGTGTTAGGAGCTGATTCTAAGACTTTACCGTGTGTTCATGATGTTTACCTTCATCAGGTGAAACACAAAGACAAACAGGAAGTAATCCAGAGTGGAGGCGGAGCCTCAGTGAGGAGATGTGATGTGGACACAGCTTGTTAACTAATGTGGAGCAGGATCTGAACGAAGCGCCTCAGTGTTTGGTCACTAATGAGTCCTTTGTTAACTGATTGTCCTCTGATGTGTCTCAGGCCTAATCGCTCCGGCTGGCGGCTGGACAGAGACATGGGATTGATGAACGCCATCGGTCTTCAGCCCCGACACCCCGCTCCTTCTGTGACATCACAAGGAACCCAGACGCCAATCATCCAACTGCAGAACGCCGAGACGCAGACAGAGAGGGACCTATCAGAGCCCAGCGTCTCCCAGCCCCCACCCAGTACGTCACATGTACTGAAGTCAGTGATGTCATCACCTACATCACTGTCATCAGCCCCTCCATCCTGCTGCAGGTCTCTTCACAGAAGACGACCTGTACATCTTTGGTTTATTACTAGTTTATTAATCAGCTTGTTCACACTTTATAAATCACTTATAACACATTAGATAAAAAGGCCAATAGTGAGCTGTTTCCTGCCAAATAGTGATCCCTCATGTCTCTGATCTGTTCAGCCTCGTCTCTTTTTCTCATCAGCGTCTGTAGCTGCTGCTTCATCACGTTTGTTCAGTTACTAATTAATTATTAATTAACCCCCGTCAGCACCTTAATGGTCAAAACGTTTCATCTGGCAGATCAAATTATGGCAGATCACATGATCACGTCACATGACCAGATTCATCTTCTGAGGCCTTGGCAGTATTGATTACCTTGAGCTGCTCTCATTGTAACACAGCTGTTGATCAGATATGAACATGGAGGTGATTTCTGCTGGTTCCTCTTCTTCGGCTTTAACACTCAGGTGTGACTCAGGTGTGACCTTCCTTTACCTGGTGAACTGCTCAGTCTCTGTCCACATCTCTGTGATTCTCCCTTCATCATCTTCGTCTCAGTTTACAACCATTGATTGATCAGTTATTAACATTTAGAAACACATCATTGTTAATTAATGAATTACAAAGAGGCTCCTGTTACCAGTTAGAAATGGTAATAGCTCATTAGATTAATAAGTAGGAAGCGTCAGCTGAGAAGACTGTTGTAACTTGTTTATAATTGTTTATGATTTAAAAGGTGTCAACAAGCTGATTAATAACCTGGTTGTAAAGCATTTATTTATCCTTTATAAGGGAGTCTGACGGAACCATGTGAGACAGACACTGTCTCCTCACATGTCCCTCCTCTCCTCCCTCCTCTCCTCCCTCCTCTCTCCTCCCTCCTCTCTCCTCCCTCCTCTCTCCTCTCTCCTCACATGTCCCTCCTCTCCTCCCTCCTCTCTCCTCACATGTCCCTCCTCTCTCCTCCCTCCTCTCTCCTCCCTCCTCCCTCCTCTCTCCTCACATGTCCCTCCTCTCCTCCCTCCTCTCTCCTCCCTCCTCTCTCCTCACATGTCCCTCCTCTCCTCCCTCCTCTCTCCTCCTCCTCCCTCCTCTCTCCTCACATGTCCCTCCTCCTCTCCTCCCTCCTCTCTCCTCCTCCTCCCTCCTCTCTCCTCACATGTCCCTCCTCTCCTCCTCCCTCCTCTCTCCTCCCTCCTCTCTCCTCACATGTCCCTCCTCTCCTCCCTCCTCTCTCCTCCCTCCTCCCTCCTCTCTCCTCACATGTCCCTCCTCTCTCCTCCCTCCTCCCTCCTCTCTCCTCACATGTCCCTCCTCTCCTCCCTCCTCTCTCCTCTCTCCTCTCTCCTCACATGTCCCTCCTCTCCTCCCTCCTCTCTCCTCACATGTCCCTCCTCTCTCCTCCCTCCTCTCTCCTCCCTCCTCTCTCCTCCCTCTTCCCTCCTCTCTCCTCACATGTCCCTCCTCTCCTCCCTCCTCTCTCTCCTCTCCTCCTCCTCTCTCCTCCCTCCTCTCTCCTGTCTCCTGTCTCCTCTCTCCTCACATGTCCCTCCTCCCTCCTCTCTCCTCCTCCTCCTCCCTCCTGTCTCCTGTCTCCTGTCTCCTCTCTCCTCACATGTCCCTCCTCTCCTCCCTCCTCTCTCCTCTCTCCTCCCTCCTCTCCTCCCTCCTCTCTCCTCCCTCCTCTCTCCTCCCTCCTCTCTCCTCAGATGTCCCTCCTCTCTCCTCTCTCTCCTCCCTCCTCTCTCCTCCCTCCTCTCTCCTCACATGTCCCTCCTCTCTCCTCCCTCCTCTCTCCTCAGATGTCCCTCCTCTCTCCTCAGATGTCCCTCCTCTCCTCCCTCCTCTCTCCTCACATGTCCCTCCTCTCTCCTCCCTCCTCTCTCCTCAGATGTCCCTCCTCCCTCCTCTCTCCTCAGATGTCCCTCCTCTCTCCTCCTCTCTCCTCACATGTCCCTCCTCTCTCCTCCCTCCTCTCTCCTCAGATGTCCCTCCTCTCTCCTCTCTCCTCCCTCCTCTCTCCTCCCTCCTCTCTCCTCACATGTCCCTCCTCTCTCCTCCCTCCTCTCTCCTCAGATGTCCCTCCTCTCTCCTCAGATGTCCCTCCTCTCCTCCCTCCTCTCTCCTCACATGTCCCTCCTCTCTCCTCCCTCCTCTCTCCTCACATGTCCCTCCTCCCTCCTCTCTCCTCCCTCCTCTCTCCTCACATGTCCCTCCTCTCTCCTCCCTCCTCTCTCCTCAGATGTCCCTCCTCTCTCCTCAGATGTCCCTCCTCTCCTCCCTCCTCTCTCCTCACATGTCCCTCCTCTCTCTCCTCCTCCTCTCTCCTCAGATGTCCCTCCTCTCTCCTCACATGTCCCTCCTCTCTCCTCCCTCCTCTCTCCTCAGATGTCCCTCCTCTCCTCCCTCCTCTCTCCTCAGATGTCCCTCCTCTCCTCCCTCCTCTCTCCTCAGATGTCCCTCCTCTCTCCTCCCTCCTCTCTCCTCAGATGTCCCTCCTCTCTCCTCAGATGTCCCTCCTCTCCTCCCTCCTCTCTCCTCAGATGTCCCTCCTTTCTCCTCACATGTCCTTCCTCTCTCCTCAGATGTCCCTCCTGAGACTCCGTCCACCAGTGCAGCAGCTCAGGGACAGATGGAGGCGTCTCCGAGCAGCAGAGCTCAGGACAGCGTCCAGGGTGAAGCTACATCAGAGGCCAACACCTCCACTGCTGCAGGTACTGCTCTGATACAGCTACGCCTCCTACACCTCCTACACCTCCTCCACCTTCAACACCTCCTACACCTTTAATACCTCCAACGCCTCCTACACCTCCTCCACCTTCAACACCTCCTACACCTTCTCCACCTTCAACACCTCCTACACCTTTAATACCTCCAACGCCTCCTCCACCTTCAACACCTCCTACACCTTTAATGCCTCCTACACCTTCAATGCCTCCTACACCTTCAACACCTCCAACGCCTCCTAACCTTTAATGCCTCCTACACCTACTACACCTTCAACACCTCTTAAACCTCCTACTCCTTCAACACATCCTTAACTTCCTACACCCCCTACACCTTCAACACCTCCTACACCTTCAATACCTCCAAAGTCTCCCACACCTCCAACACCACCTAAACCTCCTACACCTTCAACACCTCCTAAACTTCCTAAACCTAAACTTCCTACACCTTCAACACCTCCTAAACCTCCTACACCTTCAATACCTCCAACGTTTCTTACACATCCTACACCTCCTCCACCTTCAACACCTCCTCCACCTTCAACCTCTCCTACACCTTCAACACTTCCTAAACTTCCTAACCTACGCCTTCAACACCTACTACACCTCCAACGTCTCCTACACCTCCTTCACCTTCAACACCTCCAATGTCTCCTACACCTCCTACACCTTGAACACTTCCTACACCTCCTATACCTCCTACACCTCCAACACCACCTCCAACTTCAACACCTCCAACACCACCTCCTCCTTCAACATTTCCAACGCCTCCTACACCTTAAACACCTACTACACCTTCAAAACCTCCTTCACCTCCTACACCCTCAACACCGCCTAAACCTCCTACACCTTCAACACTTCCTACACTTTCAACACCTCCTACTCCTTCAACACTTCCTAAACCACCTAAACCTTCAACACCTCGTAAGCCATCAACACCTCCTAACCTACATCCCCTGCACATTCAACACCTTCAACACCTCCAACACCTCCTCCACCTTCAACATCTCAAACAACTCCTACACCTTGAACAACACCTTCACCTCCTACACCTTCACACCTCCAACACCTCCTACACCTTGAACGCCTTCAATGCTTCCAACACCATCAACACTTCCTACTCCTTCAACACATCCTACACCTTCAATACCTCCTAAACCTTCAACACCTCCTAAACCTTCAAAACCTCCTATACCTACTAAACCTTCAACACCACCTTCAACGCCTCCTACACCTTCAACACCTCCTTCAATACCTCCTACACGTTGGTGTTAATGTGACTTCCTGGAGGGAAGGAACTGTCGAAGTCGTGTGGGTGGGGACTGTGGACTAACTTGTGTTGTTCCTCTCGTTGGTCCAGGTGAGTCTCCGGATTTCGGCTCAGGTGAGGATGCTCTGGCACGGATTCGCCGGCTGATCGCGGAGGGTGGTATGACGGCAGTGGTCCAGCGGGAGCAGAGCACCACCATGGCGTCTATGGGCGGCTTCGGGAACAACATCATTGTCAGCCATCGCATCCACCGTGGCTCCCAGACGGCTTCCGGGGCCTCCAGGCCCTCGGCTGACCCTACGGCCCCCTCCTCCTCCTCAGGTCCCCTCCTCATCACCCAGACCCAGTCGTACCCCCCTCCCCAGGCCTCCAGCCCGTCTGAACAGTTGGCCCCCATGTGGGGCCCCCAGGTGCTGTCGGGCCCACCCCCCTCCGGCCTCTCTCTGGATATGGACGACGTGTTTGACGGAGGACGGACCGACGACGACTCTCTGCCGGGTCCCTCGTCTTCTTCCCTGCTGCTGTATTCCCCCTCTTCCTCCTCCTCCTCCTCTCACAGCCCTCTCCCTGGCGGCGGCAGTGGCCGCCCCAACAGTTACCCCGGTGACCCGTACAGCAGGTAGCTCTCCTATTGGCCGAGAGAAGCAGAGCGTTGGACGACGGGTTTGGTCCTCAAAGCCTTATCTCACAGACATGGGTGCTGCTTCGACTCTGCAGAGGGTCTCCCGCCTGGAACAGAAGGGACACAAGAACCCCCCTCACCCCCCTCACCCTCGATGGCATTGGCTGCACTTCCTCTGCACTTAGAGAACCTGACTGAAGCTCGTCAGAGAGGGGCGTGTCCCGTCAGCTCAGCTCCTCTCTCCTCGACGAGGCTCCTGTGTATCCCAGTGCCATGTCTGAGGGGGGGTCCGGGGTCGGGGTCGGGGTCGGGGTGGGGTGGGGTGGGGTGGGGGGGGTGATCTCTTTCTCACACATTTACTCCAACGTGCTGCATTCGGTGCAATGTGATGTTGACTTTAGATGTGAATAGTGCGTGATTGAAGTGTTCAAAGTGAATTCAGCACTACTTTATTTTGAAGCCTGTTTTTGTACCGTGTGATGATGTAATGATGATGTATTAAGGAGACAGCTGGAGGACATCACTGTCCGATCATCATGACTGAATGAACTCGACCTGCTGCTTCTCTTCAGTAACTGCAATTCATCAAACACATGATCTTTTTTTTTTTTTTTAAGAGGAGAAGAACCATTTCCTGTTTGAGGGCAGGGGGGCGGGGCTTCATCATGATGTGCTCCAAACCTCCCAAACCCCTCCCCCTCTAAATTACCACCCAACCCACTTTCACTATAGTGCGTGTGCTACAAACCTGGTGTTCAGTGTGTGGAGGAGGTCATGTGACCAGCTGCTGCTCATTCACTTCTGTACATGAGAATCAACAGACTGTGAATCAGCTGATTGAATCATGTCGACAACATATTTATCACAACTTTAGAAATAATCATGTTTGTTTGGGGAGGGGTTTTTCTTCTGTACAGAAATGAGTGTAAACCAATGGCTGTCCTCACTTGCTCTCTCCTGTCCTCACCTGTAGGAAGCTCAGACTCCAGGATGATGACGGTTTTATTCTTCATTTTCGTACAGCAGTAAATTTCATGTTGAGACTTCAAACCAGCAGTGTGTTGGTCCTTCTCTTAGCTCCACCCCCCTCTGTCTGAGTCTCTCAGCTCATTGGTTCCTACTGATGATGTAAAAACTAGATATAAAGTTTTTAAAAAGTTTCATTAATTTCCTGAATCAGCTGATCGACTGTAGTTTCTAACAGGAGGAACTATTTTCAGCAGCAAATTAATCCAAATTAATGATGATGAAGGAACATGTGTGAGACTGATCCAAGGACCTGGTTCAGATCTGAAAATCACCAACTGAGACTTTATATAAAATATAAAACTCTTTAATCGACTTTTAACAATGTTGATTAGAAGATGAGACTGTCTGTGTGTGTCCGTCTGTGTGTGTGTGTGTGTGTGTGTGTGTGTCTGTGTGTGTCTGTCTGTCTGTGTGTCCGTCCGTGTCTGTGTGTGTGTGTCTGTGTGTGTGTCCGTCCGTCTGTGTGTGTGTGTGTGTGTGTGTGTGTGTGTGTGTCTGTCTGTGTGTCCGTCTGTCTGTGTGTGTGTGTGTGTGTCCGTCCGTCTGTGTGTGTGTGTGTCTGTGTGTGTGTCTGTGTGTGGTGTGTGTGTGTCTGTGTGTGTGTGTGTGTGTGTCTGTGTGTGTGTTGTGTGTGTGTGTGTGTGTGTGTGTGTGTGTGTCTGTCTGTGTGTCCGTCTGTCTGTGTGTGTGTGTGTCCGTCTGTGTGTGTGTGTGTCTGTGTGTGTGTGTGTCCGTCTGTGTGTGTGTGTGTGTGTCCGTCTGTCTGTGTGTGTGTGTCTGTGTGTGTGTCCGTCTGTCTGTGTGTGTCTGTGTGTGTGTGTCCGTCTGTCTGTGTGTGTGTGTGTCTGTGTGTCCCCGTCCGTCTGTCTGTGTCTGTGTGTGTGTGTCCGTCTGTCTGTGTGTGTGTGTGTCTGTGTGTCCCCGTCCGTCTGTCTGTCTGTCTGTGTGTGTGTGTGTCTGTCTGTCTGTGTGTGTGTGTGTCCGTCCGTCTGTCTGTGTGTGTGTGTGTCTGTGTGTGTGTGTGTGTGTGTGTGTGTGTCCGTCTGTCTGTCTGTCTGTGTGTGTGTGTGTCTGTCTGTCTGTGTGTGTGTGTGTCCGTCCGTCTGTCTGTGTGTGTGTGTGTCTGTGTGTGTGTGTGTGTGTCACCTCAAGTCTCAGGTTGTTTAGTTCCTCTGGTGGAGAAGGTCTGTGATTGGTGTCTTCAAACTAACACCCCCCCCCCCCCCCCCCCCCAAACTCCTGCAGAACAAAACTTGAATTCAGTGATGAAGCCTCTTCCCCTCCTGATGAGACTGTACAGCCACCATTCTGCTGGTTTACTTTGGTTTTATTATACACACACACACACCTGTTAGAGCTTCATGTCCTGATAGTGTTTAAGTTGTGTATGTGTGTTTCGGGGTGCGGGGGAGGGGGCGGGGCTGTAACGGACCTATGGAAATGAAGATGACGAGGAGGGCGAGCTCTGATTGGAGCTCTGAAGAGACAGAGACTGTTTACTTCCTGTTTTTTATTTCACCTGTAGCTCCTGCAGATGAGACCAGGTGTGGTCTCCCGGGGCGACGGGTCAGGACAACAGCTGCATGTAACAGCAGGTGATGTGAATGCTCCTCCTGGCTTTACTTGATCAATGAACATTTTAAACACACCTGTTCAGGTGGTCTCGTGTCTGTTCAGTGTGTGTGTGTGTTTGTGGGGGTTATCGGTGGGGGCGGGGTGGGATGGGGGGGTGAACAGAGCGTCTTCAACAATGCAACAGGTGAGTGAAGGTACGAGTGGAGTCTGTACAGCTGATTCTCTGCTTTGACTTTTAGACGTGATGTAATTAAAGAGCTTTGAGAGTTACCTGTGAGTCACACCTTCATCTGTCAATCAGCCAATCAGCTTCTGTTAGCAGTGATGTCACAACTCTCAGGTCGTCATCTAGATCCAAGATAATAAATAATTTATCCCGAATTTCTGCTCCTCTGAGTCTCAAGCTTCTGTTCAAAGACTTCAAACAGATTCAGAGCCGCCATTTTGTTTTTCCTCCATTCCGCGGTCTCTGGATTAAAGATGTCCGCCATTTTGTTTGGAGGTGTTCTCTACACTACGACAGGCTCTCAGTTCTGGTCTATATGTCGACCTTTTCACTCATGTAGGACGAATGGACGCCACTGATACTGACCCCGTATTCTTAATTATTTAACTTATTTTCTATGAATCTCTGTTTTTATAGGCGACAGTCTGAGCCACCATTTTGTTTTTGTGCGTCTGTCTCATTCTCAAGGACACGACATCTCAGTAACAGCTGGAGGAAACTTCTTCAAACTTGGCACAAACATGCACCTGGACTCAAGGATAAATTGATTAGAGTTTAGGGGTCAAAAGTCGAGGTCAGTATGACCTCACAAAACAAGTTTTAGCCATAACTCAGGACTTCACACCAATGGTTCATATTTTCTATGACTCAGGATAAACAGGATGTGACCTGGAACTAGTCTGAGTGGCGGAGGGATACGACCACGAGGAGATTCTAGTTTAGTTTCATTTTCACTGAAAGACATTTAAAGATGATGATGTGACTTTTGTTCATTTACATCTGGAGAATATGATTTGTTGGTGGGGCGTCTCTGTAGCAACACAACACTGATGGTGCTAACAATGCTAATGCTAACAACAATGTGACACATTTTACCTTCAGCAATGAAACTGTAGCTGCTGAGATTTGGACATTGAACTCCATATTGAGATTTATTTCTATTTCTATTCATTGTGCAGCTGTAAAGTTCAGTGACGTATAAAGTATATAAACAGATTCCCACACAACTAAAGGAACCTTTCTGTTTGACCTTCAGTCAGCGATGACGTCTGCTCGTGTTGAACTCATCAAACATTCAAACTAAATGAATCTTTCCTTAAAGCTTCAAACAGACTTCAGATCAGACCATGGTCTCTGTGAAGAATCTTTATCTGATGTTTCCATCGTTAGGACGCTGACAGGTTCTGCCATGACTGACAGTGGAGGAGATGGTCTGTCACATTTTTTAAATAAAAACATTCATTCACTGACTAAAAGCTCGGCTTCAAAGTAAGAGTTCTCCATAGAAATGTAGAGGAGGAACCGTCACAATAAAACTCAAGTAAAGATTCTGTTTCTAAACTAAAATATAAATAAACCTGTTTATTAACGACAAGCTGAATATCTTTATAAAGATCATCTTTCTACAGTCTCTTCCGACTGACTGATGAACTGGTTCAGACTCTTAACTGGTGAGAGGAAACTGATGTTCTGTGATGGACTCAGGACTCTGGTCTGTCCTCAGTCATTAACGTCCCACGTGAAGCAGAGACTGATCTGAGGACAGCTGCAGCAGCAGGTGACGTCAGGAAGCTGCTGATGAGGACGAATGAGACGCTTCCTCTGCTGCTTATAAACCTCAGACTGAGCTGATCCAGCAGCTGCAACGTGCTGCTCAGCCCCAGGTCCAGGTCCAGCTCCAGGTCCAGGTCCAGGTACTGTCTGCTCAGGTCCAGGTCCAGGTCCAGGTCCAGGTACTGTCTGCCTCTCTCTTTACATGTTTAATTATTATTCATATATTACTCATATTATCATCACTGACTGTTTCCTCTGAACGATGCTTCACGTTTCAGTATTTATCTGTTTTTAATTATTTTCATTGATAATAAAAAGTAAAGCAGATCTTGATCTCTGTGACGTCTTGATGAAATAATGTATAAATAAAATCAATGGCGGTGAATTCAGCTGTAATCAATAGAGTTAAAACCAGCTCCAGCTTCATCAGCTGTAACATTAAAGTGATCAATAATCGATAATTATAAACTGGTGACACATCTTTTATTGCTGGTATTTAAAGTGTTTAAACGTCGATACTTGGGACTAAAGTCACAGTGAATGAACTGAAGGAAACATCAGAGAGAGGCTGCAGCTGATAATCAATTAGTTGTTGATAGAGAAAGATCAATCGATTCATTTTTATGAAGCTTTATTTGTGAATCGAAAAGTGTAAATCTTTCTGTTTGAACTGTTGGTGGGAGAGAACACCACATCTGGACATTTATAGACTGAACATCTTCAATTCACTGTCGGAACATTTGATCTGATCATTTTCAGATCATTGATGAATTAATCAATAGTTGCTGATTAATCTTCTTCTGATCAACTAACTGATTAATGACCTGATAGCATTCTGCAGGAGAAGTTCACTTGTTTCCTCCTCGACATGAACGTGACGCTGCTGCAGTAGATTCACGTTCTACTGACTATAACAACTACATTACCCATGAGCCTCAGCTGATGACTCACAGTTGTAAAAGCAGAATTCGTTGCTGCATCAACTTTGACCCAAACAAGTTTCTGTAGCTGCAGATTCAACAGCTGGATGAAGCTCTGTGATTGGCTGTTTGTTAGTGAAATGCATCTTGGGAGTCGTAGTTGATTTCTCCTTCATATAGCCACAAAGAAAAAGAATCAACAAATATTCATCAAGATCCATAAATTAATAAAACTGATTCTTCAGTTTATCACACATTCATGTCCTGTTACTAATCAATCACCTGATCACAGCAGATCTTCCTGTGTTTTATTTTGTAGGAAACATGGGAGGAGCATCTGAACTGGACCTCAACTCCTCTGCTTGGCTCCGCCCCTGCATTAACACCTCCTGTCAGCCTCCAATCAGAGCAGCATGTCCTTACAGCACTGCTCAGCTGATCGGGGTCATCATGGTAACCGCCTCCCTCAGCATCATCACCGTGCTAGGCAACATGCTGGTCATCCTGTCCATCAAAGTGAACCGCCACCTGCGCACCATCAACAACTACTTCCTGTTGAGCCTGGCGGCGGCTGACCTGCTTGTGGGCCTTCTGTCCATGAACCTGTACACGCTGTACCTGGTGGGGGGCCGCTGGCCCCTGGGGGCCACACTGTGTGACATGTGGCTGGTCCTGGACCACGTGGTGAGCAGCGCCTCCGTCATGAACCTGCTTCTCATCAGTCTGGACCGCTTCTTTTGCATGACGAGGCCACTCAGCTACCCAGCGCGGCGGACGGGAGGGATGGCGGGGCTGATGATTGGGGGGGCGTGGCTGCTGTCCCTTGTCCTCTGGGCCCCCGCCATCATCACCTGGCAGAGTGCCGGGGGCAGACGGGTCGTCCCTGAAGGGGAGTGTTACACCCAGCTGCTGGTCAGTCCCGCTGTCACTCTGGCGACAACGCTTCCCTCCTTCTACCTGCCGGCGGTCATCATGGTCGTCCTGTACGGCCGCCTGTCCGCGGCCAGCCGCAGCCGCCTAAGCGCTTTGCGGTCCGAGCGGGGGATGCTCAGGACGTCCAGTCCCTCCGTTAAAGACTTCCTCCTGAAGCGACGCAGTTGGGTGGCCAGTGACCCCACCTCAGACCTGTCTCTGAACCAATCAGAGTCCAGCACCTCAAAGACCAGAAGGAACCGGAGAGCGTCCAGAAGTCCTGGAGACACGTCAGACGTCTGTCCGTCTCCCCAGCCGTGTCTCACTCAGACCGCCGCCTGCCGCACCACAGAAGAAGACTACAACAAGATGGAGAACGAGTCCTCGTCCACCGCCGACCTCCACAGGATGGCCTCGGCGGCGCTCTCCTGTCCCAGCTTCAGGTTGGAGGACAGGAGGAGACGGCGAGTGATGGCGAGGGAGAGGAGGGTCACCAAGACCATCCTGGCCATCCTGCTGGCCTTCATCCTCACCTGGACTCCCTACAACATCATGGCAGTGGTCGCGGCCTTCTGTCACGTGTGTGTCCCACAGAGTCTGTGGACCACAGGTTACTGGCTCTGCTACGTCAACAGCGCCATCAACCCCGCCTGCTACGCCCTGTGCAGCGTCACCTTCAGGAAAACCTTCTGCCGCCTGTTGCGCTGCTGCCGGTGACACTGATGTGGTTACAGATGCGGCTAAGTCTTTGTTCGCCTTGTACGATCTGTGATGATGTCACTCAGGGTTTGAAGTCACAGAGTGACGTGGAGCCGCTTGAAGTTTCTTCTCAACATGAACTCAGCTGACGTTGCCATGACGAAGACAGTCAGACGTGAATCAAATGACACACTGTCACTTTTAACCTCAGTTGAATGATGATGTGAAGCTCTGTGATTGGCTGTTTGCACCTGAGAGAACTCATGTGACATGCTAACCGTCGCCATGGTAACACGTGGTAGAACCAGGAGCTCTGTGGTTGTTTTGTGTCATTGAGCTGATGCTTCTGTGTCATGAGTGAAGATGAATGAATGAACAGACTGAACTCATCACCAGAACAATGTACAGTATTTAATTGGTTCATTTGTACAGTCTCATGTTGCATCGTCAATAATCTATAGTTCAAAAATAGATTTTATATCAGACTCTGTCGTCACAGACCATCAACATATTTAAAGATGAGGATTCTGACTCGTCTGAGACCAGGACTGTTCAGGTCTCAGAGCGGGTCAGGACCTCACCTGGATGTTAATACACCTAGAGCTACAGTAACAGTCTTCAGGACTACCTGTTAAAACAAACTACCAGCTACAGCACAGTGTTATCATCGACTAGAGAAAAGCTTTCCTCATTTAATCCAAAGACAGGAGATCAGAAAGGGAGGAGGAGTGAAGGTGGTCGTTGTCGGAGGAGTCTCTCGGTTTTTGTGTTTGATGAAGGAGGAAGACAATTGTTCAGCTGGAGGAGGAGAGACCTTCCTCCATCTTTACATCTGTCCATCCTTCAGTTTGACTTCTTCTCCCCTGTGAAGAGAAACATGAAGGTCTGAGTTCAACAGATTAAAGCTCCTCCAGTGTAAAGGTGTGTGTCCATGTGTAGTGTGATTATAGATTATAGATCAGCTCTAGCTTCTATATTAATACTGTGAAAGTATCAAAGCCTCAGTCCACAGAGAAATGCACACAGCCTGTATTCAGAAACTGAGCCTTAAAACCAGCCGTCAGGACTTCTGGAACTTTGTGATGTCACAACAAAGCAGTCACCAAGCCCCGCCCACCTGGACCCACCATCCAAACCTTGCAGGATTTGC
Source organism: Seriola aureovittata (assembly GCF_021018895.1). Classification (NCBI taxonomy): domain Eukaryota; kingdom Metazoa; phylum Chordata; class Actinopteri; order Carangiformes; family Carangidae; genus Seriola; species Seriola aureovittata. Next base: position 28,176,560 of record NC_079373.1, read on the forward strand.
TTTCTCTGAGTGTTTTTACCTGAAATCTGCTTTACTTTTATTGGATCACTCAGAAAGCAGTCAGCCAATCAGAAGAGAGGCTCAGAGCCTCCTCTCTTCTGAGATGGTTGAGGTCCTGAGTCCTGGTCCTGTTTCATGTCTCAGACTCAATTGTTGGACTCAGGGTACATGTGGACCTGGTGATGATGGAACCATGTGGACTCAGAAACCATGAACCTTGTGTCTGTACTAAAGCTGAACACTGTACTACTGTACTGGCTGGTACAACTGTTTTTGTGGAGAACTGGTCTGGACTTAAACATGGTCTGGACCCTCCTGTGAGGGACAGAAACATCTTCAGGAACCTGGTGTAATTCATAAATCATACACCTGTAAGAACCTCATGAAGCAGCATTGTTGATGTTTGGAGGACACTCATTCAATTACATGACAATAAAGAGATTTTGACATATGTTGGCACAAAGATGTTTTTTATATATTTGAGCTGCATGAATGTGAATGTATCATGTTTTTCAATGTCTGTTTTGAAGCTTCAACAGAATCAGAGATTTTACCTTTTAAATAAAAACACTGATGATTAAATAACTTCAGTTCAATTGAAATACACAGTTATTTAAATAAAAATTTAATTAGATAATTATATAAGATTAAGCTCAAATTTTAAGTAAAATTTATAATTAGAATTTTTTTTTTTAATCTGAAAATGAAAATTCCATTTTGAATCTTTGAGTTATTTAATCTAGAATTAGCAGGATCTCTAGTTCTGGTCTGAACCTTCAGGTCTCACCTCGGGTCTTCTTCACTTTGGGGGAGCAGGGTTTGGAGACTTTGACAGTGGTTTGGCACTCGGCGTTGAACAGAGCCCTTTTCAGGGTTCCTGACCGACTCTTGGTGTTGGTGGAGGCATCGCAGGATCCCCACGGCCCGAACTTGTACTTACAGTCACCTGCAGGAGATGGACAAAAGTTACACCTGAGACACAGCTTCATCATCATCACTTTAAACTGTCCAAGAGTCAGTCAATGGACCTCAGCGTGAAAAACTGAGAACAGTGCAGAGACAGGAAGCTCAATGTTTGTTAGGGGACAGGAACAGGAACTTTAAAAATAAAAGTCGGAGTCATCAAACATATAAACTCCAGAAACTCTTTTCAAAGCATCCATTAGATCTCTCTCAGGTGATAGTATAATAAGGCATATGAATGCCAAATAATATAACATTATACTAAGGCATTAAAACGTCAAAAAATATAACATTATAGTAAGTCATAAAAATGTAAGTATATTAAGGCATAAAAACATCAAGGAACATAATATTAAAGTAAGGCATAAAATGTCATAGGCATAAGAAAGTGATACTATAGTAAGGCATCAAAACATCAATAAACTTAACAGTATGCTAAGGCATTAAAAACATCAAAAAGTATCATACTATAAACATAGAAACGTAACAAAACGTAACATTGTAGGAGGTTATGTAAATGTCAAAAAATTTAACATTATAGTAAGGCTTGAATATGTTAAAAATGTAACATCATAGGAAGTCATAAAAAGGCCAAAAAATGTAAGCTGTAAAATTTTTTTTTTCATTATATAAATTCATAAAAAAGGCCAAAAAATTGAACATAAACATTAACAATAAAACATAAAAACGTCATAGTAAGGCTTAAAAACTTCATGGTAAAATAAGGCATAAAAATTTTATATATAGTTTATCATGAAAACGTCATAGCATAGTAAGACATGAAAAAAGTTTTAAAAAAGTCATAGTATAGTAAGACATGAAAAAAGTAAAAAAAAACTTTGTAGTATAGTAAGTCATGAAAACGTCAAAAAAGGTAATACTAAAGTGAGAAATGAAATTTTTTTTTTAAAGTCATAGTATAGTAGGACATGAAAAAATAAAAAATAGTTCATAGTATAGTAAGTCATGAAAAAATAAAAAATAGTTCATAGTATAGTAAGTCATGAAAACGTCAAAAAAAAGTCATAGTATAGTAAGTCATGAAAACGTCAAAAAAGGTAATACTAAAGTGAGAAATGAAATTTTTTTTTTAAAGTCATAGTATAGTAGGACATGAAAAAATTTTAAAAAGTCGTACTATAGTAAAACATGAAGATTTTTTTAAAAAGTCATACTATATTATGACATGAAAAATAAAAAAAAAGTCATAGTATAGTAAGTCACGAAAACGTCAAAAAAAGTCATAGTATAGTAAGAAATAAAAAAAAAAAAACGTCATCGTATAGTAAGTCATGAAAAGGTAAAAAAAACGTCATAGTATGGTAAGTCATGAAAAAATTAAAAAAAACGTCCTAGTATAGTTAGTCATGAAAATTTATAAAAAGTCATAGTATATTAAGACATAAAAAAATAGAAAAAAAATGTCATAGTATAGTAAGTCATGAAAACGTCAAAAAACGTCATACTATACTAAGACATGAAAATTGAAAAAAAACGTCATAGTATAGTAAGTCATGAAGATTTTTTAAAAAAGTCATAATATAGTAAGCCATGAAGATTTTTAAAAAAAGTCATACTATAGTAAGAAATAAAGATTTTTAAAAAAAGTCATAGTATAGTAAGTCATGAAAACTTATAGTAGTAAGTCACGAATAGTAAGTCACGAAAACGTCAAAAAAAGTCATAGTATATTAAGACATAAAAAAATAGAAAAAAAATGTCATAGTATAGTAAGACATGAAAAAAGTAAAAAAACGTCATAGTATAATAAGTCATGAAAACGTCAAAAAAGGTAATACTAAAGTGAGACATGAAATTTTTTTTGAAAAGTCATAGTATAGTAGGACATGAAAAAATTTTAAAAAGTCGTACTATAGTAAAACATGAAGATTTTTTTAAAAAGTCATAGTATATTAAGACATGAAAAAAAAAAAAAAAGTCATAGTATAGTAAGTCACGAAAACGTCAAAAAAAGTCATAGTATAGTAAGAAATAAAAAAAAAAAAACGTCATCGTATAGTAAGTCATGAAAAGGTAAAAAAAACGTCATAGTATGGTAAGTCATGAAAAAATTAAAAAAAACGTCCTAGTATAGTTAGTCATGAAAATTTATAAAAAGTCATAGTATATTAAGACATAAAAAAATAGAAAAAAAATGTCATAGTATAGTAAGACATGAAAAAAGTAAAAAAACGTCATAGTATAATAAGTCATGAAAACGTCAAAAAAGGTAATACTATAGTGAGACATGAAATTTTTTTTGAAAAGTCATATTATAGTAAGACATGAAAATTTTTTAAAAAGTCATACTATAGTAAGTCATGAAAACGTCAAAAAAAGTTAATATTATAGTAAGACATGAAAAAAGTTTAAAAAAAAGTCATAGTATAGTAACTCACGAAAACGTCAAAAAAAGTCATAGTATCGTAAGTCATGAAAAAATTTAAAAAAACGTCATAGTATAGTAGGACATGAAAAAAGTTTAAAAAAGTCATAGTATAGTAAGTCATGAAAACGTCAAGAAAAGTCATACTATAGTGAGACATGAAAAAACTTTAAAAAGTCATACGATAGTAAGACATGAAAAAATTTTAAAAAAGTCATAGTATAGTAGGACATGAAAACGTCAAGAAAGTCATAGTATATTAAGTCATGAAAAAGGTAAAAAAAACGTCATAGTACATTAAGACATGAAAATTTTTTAAAAAACGTCATAGTATAATAAGTCATGAAAACGTCAAAAAACGTCATAGTATAGTAGGACATAAAAAAATAGAAAAAAAATGTCATAGTATAGTAAGTCATGAAAACGTCAAAAAAACGTCATACTATAGTGAGACATGAAAAAATTTTAAAAAACGTCATAGTATAGTAAGTCATGAAAAGGTAAAAAAAAAGTCATACTATAGTGAGACATGAAATTTTTTTTGAAAAGTCATAGTATAGTAAGACATGAAAATTTATAAAGAGTCATAGTATAGTAAGACATGAAAACGTCAAAAAACGTCATACTATACAAAGACATGAAAAAAGGAAAAACAAACGTAGTATAGTAAGTCATGAAAACATCAAAAAAAGTTCATAGTATAGTAAGTCATGAAAAAGTCAAAAAAACGTCATAGTATAGTAAGTCATGAAAATGTCAAAAAACGTCATACTATAGTAAGACATGAAAATTTAAAAAAAAGAGTCATAGTATAGTAAGACTTGAAAAAAGTAAAAAAAAATGTCACAGTATGGTAAGTCATGAAAACGTCCAAAAAGATGCTAGTATAGAAAGACATGAACATTTTTTTAAAAAGTCATAGTATAGTGAGACATAAAAAAAAAAAGAAAAAAAGTCATAGTATAGTAAGTCATGAAAACGTCATAAAAGGTAATACTATAGTTAGACATGAACATTTTTTTAAAAAGTCATACTATAGTAAGACATGAAAATTTTTAAAAAAGTCATACTATAGTAAGACATGAAAACGTCAAAAAAAGTTCATAGTATAGTAAGTCATGAAAACGTCAAAAAAACGTCATAGTATAGTAAGACATGAAAAAATTAAAAAAAACGTCATAGTATAGTAAGACATGAAAAAAGTAAAAAAAAAAAGTCATAGTATAGTAAGTCATGAAAATAGTAAAAACAAACGTTGTAGTATAGTAAGTCATGAAAAGGTAAAAAAAAGTCATAGTATAGTAAGACATGAAAAAAATAAAAACAAACGTTGTAGTATAGTAAGTCATGAAAACATCAAAAAAAGGTCATAGTATAGTAAGTCATGAAAAAATAAAAAAAAAAGTCATAGTATAGTAAGACATGGAAAAAGTAAAAAAAACGTCATAGTATAGTAAGTAATGAAAACGTCAAAAAAAGTCATAGTATAGTAAGACATGAAAACGTCAAAAAAGTTCGTAGTATTGTAAGGCATAAAAATGTCAAAAAACGTTATACTTATAGTAAGACATGAAAAAAGTTTAAAAAAAAAAAGTCATAGCATAGTAAGACATGAAAAAAGTTTTAAAAAAGTCATAGTATAGTAAGACATGAAAAAAGTAAAAAAAAACTTTGTAGTATAGTAAGTCACGAAAACGTCAAAAAAAGTTCATAGTATAGTAAGTCATGAAAAAATAAAAAATAGTTCATAGTATAGTAAGTCATGAAAACGTCAAAAAAAAGTCATAGTATAGTAAGTCATGAAAACGTCAAAAAAGGTAATACTAAAGTGAGAAATGAAATTTTTTTTTTAAAGTCATAGTATAGTAGGACATGAAAAAATTTTAAAAAGTCGTACTATAGTAAAACATGAAGATTTTTTTAAAAAGTCATACTATATTATGACATGAAAAAAAAAAAAAAAGTCATAGTATAGTAAGTCACGAAAACGTCAAAAAAAGTCATAGTATATTAAGACATAAAAAAATAGAAAAAAAATGTCATAGTATAGTAAGTCATGAAAAGGTCAAAAAACGTCATAGTATAGTAAGAAATAAAAAAAAAAAAACGTCATCGTATAGTAAGTCATGAAAAGGTAAAAAAAACGTCATAGTATGATAAGTCATGAAAAAATTTAAAAAAACGTCCTAGTATAGTTAGTCATGAAAATTTATAAAAAGTCATAGTATATTAAGACATAAAAAAATAGAAAAAAAATGTCATAGTATAGTAAGTCATGAAAACGTCAAAAAACGTCATACTATACTAAGACATGAAAATTGAAAAAAAACGTCATAGTATAGTAAGACTTGAAAAAAGTAAAAAAACGTCATAGTATAATAAGTCATGAAAACGTCAAAAAAGGTAATACTATAGTGAGACATGAAATTTTTTTTGAAAAGTCATATTATAGTAAGACATGAAGATTTTTAAAAAAAGTCATACTATAGTAAGAAATAAAGATTTTTTAAAAAAGTCATACTATATTATGACATGAAATATTAAAAAAAAATCATAGTATAGTAAGTCATGAAAACTTCAAAAAAAGTTCATAGTATAGTAAGACATGAAAAAAGTAAAAAAAAAAATCATAGTATAGTAAGTCACGAAAACGTCAAAAAAAGTCATAGTATATTAAGACATAAAAAAATAGAAAAAAAATGTCATAGTATAGTAAGACATGAAAAAAGTAAAAAAACGTCATAGTATAATAAGTCATGAAAACGTCAAAAAAGGTAATACTATAGTGAGACATGAAATTTTTTTTGAAAAGTGATATTATAGTAAGACATGAAAAATTTTTAAAAAGTCATACTATAGTAAGTCATGAAAACGTCAAAAAAAGTTAATATTATAGTAAGACATGAAAAAAGTTTAAAAAAAAGTCATAGTATAGTAACTCACGAAAACGTCAAAAAAAGTCATAGTATCGTAAGTCATGAAAAAATTTTAAAAAACGTCATAGTATAGTAGGACATGAAAAAAGTTTAAAAAAGTCATAGTATAGTAAGTCATGAAAACGTCAAGAAACGTCATACTATAGTGAGACATGAAAAAACTTTAAAAAGTCATACTATAGTAAGAGATGAAAACATTTTAAAAAAGTCATAGTATAGTAGGACATGAAAACGTCAAGAAAGTCATAGTATATTAAGTCATGAAAAAGGTTAAAAAAACGTCATAGTATATTAAGACATGAAAAATTTTTAAAAAACGTCATAGTATAATAAGTCATGAAAACGTCAAAAAACGTCATAGTATAGTAGGACATAAAAAAATAGAAAAAAAATGCCATAGTATAGTAAGTCATGAAAACGTCAAAAAAAACGTCATACTATACTGAGACATGAAAAGGTAAAAAAAAAGTCATACTATAGTGAGACATGAAATTTTTTTTGAAAAGTCATAGTATAGTAAGACAGGAAAATTTTTTAAAAAACGTCATAGTATAGTAAATCATGAACATTTATAAAGAGTCATAGTATAGTAAGACATGAAAACGTCAAAAAACGTCATACTATAGTAAGAAATTAAAAACGTAAAAAAACGTCATAGTATAGTAAGACATGAAAAAGTCAAAAAACGTCATAGTATAGTAAGACATGAAAACGTCAAAAAAAAGTTATAGTAAAGTAAGACCTGAAAAACGTAAAAAAAACGTCATAGTATAGTAAGACATGAAAAACGTTAAAAAAAAAAGTAGTATAATAAGAAATTAAAAAAGTAAAAAAAACGTCATAGTATAGTAAGTCATGAAAACGTTAAAAAAACGTCATACATGAAAATTGAAAAAAAAGTCATAGTATAGTAAGACTTGAAAAAAGTAAAAAAAACGTAATAGTTTAGTAAGTCATGAAAACGTCAAAAAAAGTCATAGTATATTGAGACATAAAAAAATAGAAAAAAACATCATAGTATAGTAAGTCATGAAAAGGTCAAAAAAACGTCATAGTATAGTAAGAAGAAAAAAAAAAAAAAATCATTGTATAGTAAGTCATGAAAACGTCAAAAAAAAGTCATAGTATAGTAAGACATGAAAAAGTCAAAAAACATCATAGTATATTAAGTCACGAAAACATCAAAAAAAGTCATAGTATATTAAGACATAAAAAAATAGGAAAAAAATGTCATTGTATAGTAAGTCATGAAAAGGTCAAAAAACGTCATAGTATAGTAAGAAATAAAAAATAAAAAAAAACTCATTGCATAGTAAGTCATGAAAACGTCAAAAAAAAGTCATACTATAGTAATTCATGAAAAAAGTAAAAAAAACGTCATAGTATAGTAAGACATGAAAAAATTTTAAAAAACGTCATAGTACAGTAAGTCATGAAAATTTAAAAAAAGTCATAGTATAGTAAGTCATGAAAACGTCAAAAAAGGTAATACTATAGTGAGAATTGAAATTTTTTTTAAAAAGTCATAGTATAGTAGGACATGAAAAAATTTTAAAAAGTCGTACTATAGTAAGACATGAAAATTTTTTAAAAAAACGTCATCGTATAGTAAGTCATGAAAAAATAAAAAAAAAAAACGTCATCGTATAGTAAGTCATGAAAAGGTAAAAAAAACGTCATAGTATGGTAAGTCATGAAAAAATTAAAAAAAACGTCCTAGTATAGTTAGTCATGAAAATTTATAAAAAGTCATAGTATATTAAGACATAAAAAAATAGAAAAAAATGTCATAGTATAGTAAGTCATGAAAACGTCAAAAAAAGTCATAGTATAGTAAGTCATGAAAAAATAAAAAATAGTTCATAGTATAGTAAGTCATTAAAACGTCAAAAAAAAGTTCATAGTATAGTAAGTCATGAAAATTTCAAAAAATGTCATACTATACTAAGACATGAAAATTAAAAAAAAAAGTCATAGTATAGTAAGACTTGAAAAATTTAAAAAAAAAGTCATAGTATAGTAAGTCATGAAAACGTCAAAAAAAAGTCATAGTATAGTAAGTCATGAAAACGTCAAAAAAAGTTCATAGTATACTAAGACATGAAAATTGAAAAAAAACGTCATAGTATAGTAAGTCATGAAGATTTTTAAAAAAAATTCATAGTATAGTAAGAAATGAAGATTTTTAAAAAAAGTCATACTATATTATGACATGAAAAATAAAAAAAAAATCATAGTATAGTAAGTCATGAAAACTTCAAAAAAAGTTCATAGTATAGTAAGACATGAAAAAAGTAAAAAAAAAGTCATAGTATAGTAAGTCACGAAAACGTCAAAAAAAGTCATAGTATATTAAGACATAAAAAAATAGAAAAAAAATGTCATAGTATAGTAAGACATGAAAAAAGTAAAAAAAAAAGTCATAGTATAATAAGTCATGAAAAAAGTAAAAAAACGTCATAGTATAATAAGTCATGAAAACGTCAAAAAAAGTCATAGTATCGTAAGTCATGAAAAAATAAAAAAACGTTATAGTATAGTAGGACATGAAAAAACTTTAAAAAAGTCATAGTATAGTAAGTCATGAAAATGTCAAAAAACGTCATACTATACTAAGACATGAAAATTTAAAAAAAAAGTCATAGTATAGTAAGACTTGAAAAATGTAAAAAAAAGTCATAGTATAGTAAGTCATGAAAACGTCAAAAAAAGTCATAGTATAGTAAGACATGAAAAAATAAAAAATAGTTCATAGTTTAGTAAGTCATGAAAACGTCAAAAAAGGTCATACTATAGTGACACATGAAAATTTTTTAAAAAAGTCATACTATAGTGAGAAATGAAATTTTTTTTTAAAAGTCATAGTATAGTAGGACATGAAAAAATTTTAAAAAGTCGTACTATAGTAAGACATGAAGATTTTTTAAAAAGTCATAATATAGTAAGCAATGAAGATTTTTTAAAAAAGTCATACTATATTATGACATGAAAACTTAAAAAAAAATCATAGTATAGTAAGTCATGAAAAAAGTAAAAAAACGTCATAGTATAATAAGTCATGAAAAGGTAAAAAAAAAGTCATAGTATAGTAAGACGTGAAAAAAGTAAAAAAACGTCATAGTATAATAAGTCATGAAAACGTCAAAAAAGGTAATACTATAGTGAGACATGAAATTTTTTTTGAAAAGTCATATTATAGTAAGACATGAAAAATTTTTAAAAAGTCATACTATAGTAAGTCATGAAAACGTCAAAAAAAGTTAATATTATAGTAAGACATGAAAAAAGTTTTAAAAAAAGTCATAGTATAGTAACTCACGAAAACGTCAAAAAAAGTCATAGTATCGTAAGTCATGAAAAAATTTAAAAAAAACGTCATAGTATAGTAGGACATGAAAAAAGTTTAAAAAAGTCATAGTATAGTAAGTCATGAAAACGTCAAGAAACGTCATACTATAGTGAGACATAAAAAACTTTAAAAAGTCATACTATAGTAAGAGATGAAAACATTTTAAAAAAGTCATAGTATAGTAGGACATGAAAACGTCAAGAAAGTCATAGTATATTAAGTCATGAAAAAGGTTAAAAAAACGTCATAGTATATTAAGACATGAAAAATTTTTAAAAAACGTCATAGTATAATAAGTCATGAAAACGTCAAAAAACGTCATAGTATAGTAGGACATAAAAAAATAGAAAAAAAATGCCATAGTATAGTAAGTCATGAAAACGTCAAAAAAACGTCATACTATACTGAGACATGAAAAGGTAAAAAAAAAAGTCATACTATAGTGAGACATGAAAATTTTTTTTGAAAAGTCATAGTATAGTAAGACAGGAAAATTTTTTAAAAAACGTCATAGTATAGTAAATCATGAAAATTTATAAAGAGTCATAGTATAGTAAGACATGAAAACGTCAAAAAAACGTCATACTATAGTAAGACATTAAAAACGTAAAAAAAACGTCATAGTATAGTAAGACATGAAAAAGTCAAAAAAACGTCATAGTATAGTAAGACATGAAAACGTCAAAAAAAGTTATAGTAAAGTAAGACCTGAAAAACGTAAAAAAAACGTCATAGTATAGTAAGACATGAAAAACGTAAAAAAAAAAAAGTAGTATAATAAGAAATTAAAAAAGTAAAAAAAACGTCATAGTATAGTAAGTCATGAAAACGTTAAAAAAACGTCATACATGAAAATTGAAAAAAAAGTCATAGTATAGTAAGACTTGAAAAAAGTAAAAAAAAAAAATGTGACAGTATGGTAAGTCATGAAAACGTCCAAAAAGATCCTAGTATAGAAAGACATGAAAAAAGTAAAAAAACGTCATAGTTTAGTAAGTCATGAAAACGCCAAAAAAAGTCATAATATAGTGACACATGAAAATTTTTTAAAAAGTCATACTATAGTAAGACATGAAAACATTAAAAAAAATCATAGTATAGTAAGTCATGAAAATGTCACAAAACGTCATACTAAACTAAGACATGAAAATTAAAAAAAAAAGTCATAGTATATTAAGACTTGAAAAAAGTAAAAAAAAACGTCATAGTATAGTAAGTCATGAAAACGTCAAAAAAAGTCATAGTATAGTAAGACATGAAAAAATAAAAAATAGTTCATAGTATAGTAAGTCATGAAAACGTCAAAAAAAGTCATAGTATAGTAAGACATGAAAAAATAAAAAATAGTTCATAGTAGAGTAAGTCATGAAAACATTAAAAAAAACGTCATACTATACTAAGACATGAAAATTGAAAAAAAAGTCATAGTATAGTAAGACTTGAAAAAAGTAAAAAAAAAAATGTGACAGTATGGTAAGTCATGAAAACGTCCAAAAAGATCCTAGTATAGAAAGACATGAAAAACGTTTTAAAAAACGTCATAGTATAGTAAGATATGAAAAATTTTTTAAAAAGTCATAGTATAGTAAGTCATGAAAACGTCAAAAAAGGTCATACTATAGTAAGACATGAAAATTTTTTTAAAAAGTCATACTATAGTAAGACATGAAAACATTATAAAAAAATCATAGTATAGTAAGTCATTAAAACGTCAAAAAAAGTTCATAGTATAGTAAGTCATGAAAACGTCAAAAAAACGTCATACTATAGTGAGACATGAAAAAATTTAAAAAAACGTCATAGTATAGTAAGTCATGAAAAGGTAAAAAAAAGTCATACTATAGTGAGACATGAAATTTTTTTTGAAAAGTCATAGTATAGTAAGACATGAAAATTTTTAAAAAAACGTCATAGTATAGTAAATCATGAAAATTTAAAAAAAAGTCATAGTATAGTAAGACATGAAAAACGTAAAAAAAAAACGTAGTATAATAAGAAATTAAAAAAGTAAAAAAACGTCATAGTATAGTAAGTCATGAAAACGTTAAAAAAACGTCATACTATACTAAGACATGAAAATTGAAAAAAAAGTCATAGTATAGTAAGACTTGAAAAAAGTAAAAAAAAAAATGTGACAGTATGGTAAGTCATGAAAACGTCCAAAAAGATCCTAGTATAGAAAGACATGAAAAACGTTTTAAAAAACGTCATAGTATAGTAAGATATGAAAAATTTTTTAAAAAGTCATAGTATAGTAAGTCATGAAAAAAGTAAAAAAAAAAGTCATAGTATAGTAAGACATGAAAAAAGTAAAAAAACGTCATAGTTTAGTAAGTCATGAAAACGTCAAAAAAGGTCATACTATAGTGACACATGAAAATTTTTTTAAAAAGTCATACTATAGCAAGACATGAAAAATTTTTTAAAAAGTCATAGTATAGTAAGACATGAAAACATTTAAAAAAAATCATAGTATAGTAAGTCATTAAAACGTCAAAAAAGGTCATAGTATAATAAGTCATGAAGACGTCACAAAACGTCATACTAAACTAAGACATGAAAATTAAAAAAAAAAGTCATAGTATAGTAAGACTTGAAAAATGTAAAAAAAAGTCATAGTATAGTAAGTCATGAAAACGTCAAAAAAAAGTCATAGTATAGTAAGACATGAAAAAATATAAAATAGTTCATAGTATAGTAAGTCATGAAAACGTCAAAAAAGTCATACTATAGTAAGACATGAAAAAATAAAAAATAGTTCATAGTATAGTAAGTCATGAAAATGTCAAAAAAAAGTCATAGTATAGTAAGTCATGAAAACGTCAAAAAAAAGTCATAGTATAGTAAGTCATGAAAAAATATAAAATAGTTCATAGTATAGTAAGTCATGAAAACGTCAAAAAAGTCATAGTATAGTAAGACATGAAAAAATAAAAAATAATTCATAGTATAGTAAGTCATGAAAATGTCAAAAAAAAGTCATAGTATAGTAAGTCATGAAAACGTCAAAAAAGGTAATACTATAGTGAGACATGATAGATTTTTTTAAAAAGTCATAGTATAGTAAAACATGAAAATTTTTTTGAAAAGTCATACTATATTAAGACATGAAAAATAAAAAAAAAATCATAGTATAGTAAGTCATGAAAACGTCAAAAAAGTCATACTATAGTAAGACATGAAAAAATAAAAAATAGTTCATAGTATAGTAAGTCATGAAAACGTCAAAAAAGGTAATACTATAGTGAGACATGATATTTTTTTTAAAAAGTCATAGTATAGTAAGTCATGAAAACTTCAAAAAAAGTTCATAGTATAGTAAGACATGAAGATTTTTTTAAAAAGTCATAGTATAGTAAAACATGAAAATTTTTTTGAAAAGTCATACTATATTAAGACATGAAAAATAAAAAAATAATCATAGTATAGTAAGTCATGAAAACATCAAAAAAAGTTCATAGTATATTAAGACATAAAAAAATAGAAAAAAAATGTCATTGTATAGTAAGTCATGAAAAGGTCAAAAAACGTCATAGTATAGTAAGGAAAAAAAAAAAAAAAATCATTGTATAGTAAGACATGAAAACGTAAAAAAAAAGTCATAGTATAGTAAGACATGAAAAAGTCAAAAAACATCATAGTATAGTAAGTCACGAAAACGTCAAAAAAAGTCATAGTATATTAAGACATAAAAAAATAGAAAAAAAATGTCATAGTATAATAAGTCATGAAAAGGTCAAAAAACGTCATAGTATAGTAAGAAATAAAAAAAAAAAACATCGTATAGTAAGTCACGAAAACATCAAAAAAAAGTCATAGTATATTAAGACATAAAAAAATAGAAAAAAAATGTCATAGTATAATAAGTCATGAAAACGTCAAAAAAAAGTCAAAAAAACGTCATAGTATAGTAAGACATGAAAAAAGTAAAAAAAAAGTCATAGTATAGTAAGTCACGAAAACGTCAAAAAAAGTCATAGTATATTAAGACATGAAAAAAAAAAAAAAAACGTCATAATATACTAAGGCACAAAAATGTCAAAAAACGTCATACTATAGTAATTCATGAAAAAAGTAAAGAAAACGTCATAGTATAGTAAGACATGAAAAAATTTTTAAAAACGTCATATAGTAAGTCATGAAAAAAGTAAAAAAAAGTCATAGTATAGTAAGACATGAAAACGTCAAAAAAAGTTCATAGTATATTAAGACATAAAAAAAAAAAAAAAAAAAATCATTGTATAGTAAGTCATGAAAACGTCAAAAAAAAGTCATAGTATAGTAAGACATGAAAAAGTCAAAAAACATCATCGTATAGTAAGTCACGAAAACGTCAAAAAAAGTCATAGTATATTAAGACATAAAAAAATAGAAAAAAAATGTCATAGTATAATAAGTCATGAAAAGGTCAAAAAACGTCATAGTATAGTAAGAAATAAAAAAAAAAACATCGTATAGTAAGTCACGAAAACATCAAAAAAAGTCATAGTATATTAAGACATAAAAAAATAGAAAAAAAATGTCATTGTATAGTAAGTCATGAAAAGGTCAAAAAACGTCATAGTATAGTAAGAAAAAAAAAAAAAAAAAATCATTGCATAGTAAGTCATGAAAACGTCAAAAAAAAGTCATACTATAGTAATTCATGAAAAAAGTAAAAAAAACGTCATAGTATAGTAAGACATGAAAAAATTAAAAAAAACGTCATAGTATAGTAAGTCATGAAAATTTAAAAAAAGTCATAGTATAGTAAGACATGAAAATGTCAAAAAAAGTTCATAGTATAGTAAGTCATGAAAAAATATAAAATAGTTCATAGTATAGTAAGACATGAAAACGTCAAAAAAAGTTCATAGTATATTAAGACATAAAAAAAAAAAAAAAAAAAATCATTGTATAGTAAGTCATGAAAACGTCAAAAAAAAGTCATAGTATAGTAAGACATGAAAAAGTCAAAAAACATCATCGTATAGTAAGTCACGAAAACGTCAAAAAAAGTCATAGTATATTAAGACATAAAAAAATAGAAAAAAAATGTCATAGTATAATAAGTCATGAAAAGGTCAAAAAACGTCATAGTATAGTAAGAAATAAAAAAAAAAACATCGTATAGTAAGTCACGAAAACATCAAAAAAAGTCATAGTATATTAAGACATAAAAAAATAGAAAAAAAATGTCATTGTATAGTAAGTCATGAAAAGGTCAAAAAACGTCATAGTATAGTAAGAAAAAAAAAAAAAAAAAATCATTGCATAGTAAGTCATGAAAACGTCAAAAAAAAGTCATACTATAGTAATTCATGAAAAAAGTAAAAAAAACGTCATAGTATAGTAAGACATGAAAAATTTTAAAAAAAACGTCATAGTATAGTAAGTCATGAAAAAAGTTTAAAAAAAGTCATAGTATAGTAAGACATGAAAATGTCAAAAAAAGTTCATAGTATAGTAAGTCATGAAAAAATATAAAATAGTTCATAGTATAGTAAGTCATGAAAACGTCAAAAAAAGTTCATAGTATAGTAAGTCATGAAAAAAGTAAAAAAAAAGTCATAGTATAGTAAGACATGAAAAATTTTAAAAAAAGTCATAGTATAGTAAGACATGAAAATGTCAAAAAAAGTTCATAGTATAGTAAGTCATGAAAAAATATAAAATAGTTCATAGTATAGTAAGTCATGAAAACGTCAAAAAAGTTCATAGTATAGTAAGTCATGAAAAAATAAAAAATAGTTCATAGTATAGTAAGTCATGAAAACGTCAAAAAAAAGTCAAAAAACATCATAGTATAGTAAGTCACGAAAACATCAAAAAAAGTCATAGTATATTAAGACATGAAAAATAAAAAAATAATCATAGTATAGTAAGTCATGAAAATGTCAAAAAAAAGTCATAGTATAGTAAGTCACGAAAACATCAAAAAAAAGTCATAGTATAGTAAGTCATGAAAACATCAAAAAAAGTCATAGTATATTAAGACATAAAAAAATAGAAAAAAAATGTCATTGTATAGTAAGTCATGAAAAGGTCAAAAAACGTCATAGTATAGTAAGAAAAAAAAAAAAAAAAAAAAAATCATTGTATAGTAAGACATGAAAAGGTCAAAAAACGTCATAGTATAGTAAGAAGAAAAAAAAAAAAAAATCATTGTATAGTAAGTCATGAAAACGTCAAAAAAAAGTCATAGTATAGTAAGACATGAAAAAGTCAAAAAACATCATAGTATATTAAGTCACGAAAACATCAAAAAAAGTCATAGTATATTAAGACATAAAAAAATAGGAAAAAAATGTCATTGTATAGTAAGTCATGAAAAGGTCAAAAAACGTCATAGTATAGTAAGAAATAAAAAATAAAAAAAAATCATTGCATAGTAAGTCATGAAAACGTCAAAAAAAAGTCATACTATAGTAATTCATGAAAAAAGTAAAAAAAACGTCATAGTATAGTAAGACATGAAAAAATTTTAAAAAACGTCATAGTACAGTAAGTCATGAAAATTTAAAAAAAGTCATAGTATAGTAAGTCATGAAAACGTCAAAAAAGGTAATACTATAGTGAGAATTGAAATTTTTTTTAAAAAGTCATAGTATAGTAGGACATGAAAAAATTTTAAAAAGTCGTACTATAGTAAAACATGAAGACTTTTTTAAAACGTCATAGTATAGTAAGAAATAAAAAAAAAAAACGTCATCGTATAGTAAGTCATGAAAAGGTAAAAAAAACGTCATAGTATGGTAAGTCATGAAAAAATTAAAAAAAACGTCCTAGTATAGTTAGTCATGAAAATTTATAAAAAGTCATAGTATATTAAGACATAAAAAAATAGAAAAAAATGTCATAGTATAGTAAGTCATGAAAACGTCAAAAAAAGTCATAGTATAGTAAGTCATGAAAAAATAAAAAATAGTTCATAGTATAGTAAGTCATTAAAACGTCAAAAAAAAGTTCATAGTATAGTAAGTCATGAAAATTTCAAAAAATGTCATACTATACTAAGACATGAAAATTAAAAAAAAAAGTCATAGTATAGTAAGACTTGAAAAATTTAAAAAAAAAGTCATAGTATAGTAAGTCATGAAAACGTCAAAAAAAAGTCATAGTATAGTAAGTCATGAAAACGTCAAAAAAAGTTCATAGTATACTAAGACATGAAAAAATAAAAAAAAAAAACGTCATAGTATAGTAAGTCATGAAGATTTTTAAAAAAAATTCATAGTATAGTAAGAAATGAAGATTTTTTAAAAAAGTCATACTATATTATGACATGAAAAATAAAAAAAAAATCATAGTATAGTAAGTCATGAAAACTTCAAAAAAAGTTCATAGTATAGTAAGACATGAAAAAAGTAAAAAAAAAGTCATAGTATAGTAAGTCACGAAAACGTCAAAAAAAGTCATAGTATATTAAGACATAAAAAAATAGAAAAAAAATGTCATAGTATAGTAAGACATGAAAAAAGTAAAAAAAAAAGTCATAGTATAATAAGTCATGAAAAAAGTAAAAAAACGTCATAGTATAATAAGTCATGAAAACGTCAAAAAAAGTCATAGTATCGTAAGTCATGAAAAAAGTAAAAAAACGTCATACTATAGTGAGACATGAAAAAAGTTTAAAAAAAGTCATAGTATAGTAAGTCATGAAAATGTCAAAAAAACGTCATACTATACTAAGACATGAAAATTTAAAAAAAAAGTCATAGTATAGTAAGACTTGAAAAATGTAAAAAAAAGTCATAGTATAGTAAGTCATGAAAACGTCAAAAAAAGTCATAGTATAGTAAGACATGAAAAAATAAAAAATAGTTCATAGTTTAGTAAGTCATGAAAACGTCAAAAAAGGTCATACTATAGTGACACATGAAAATTTTTTAAAAAAGTCATACTATAGTGAGAAATGAAATTTTTTTTTAAAAGTCATAGTATAGTAGGACATGAAAAAATTTTAAAAAGTCGTACTATAGTAAGACATGAAGATTTTTTAAAAAAGTCATAATATAGTAAGCAATGAAGATTTTTTAAAAAAGTCATACTATATTATGACATGAAAACTTAAAAAAAAATCATAGTATAGTAAGTCATGAAAAAAGTAAAAAAACGTCATAGTATAATAAGTCATGAAAAGGTAAAAAAAAAGTCATAGTATAGTAAGACATGAAAAAAGTAAAAAAACGTCATAGTATAATAAGTCATGAAAACGTCAAAAAAGGTAATACTATAGTGAGACATGAAATTTTTTTTGAAAAGTCATATTATAGTAAGACATGAAAAATTTTTAAAAAGTCATACTATAGTAAGTCATGAAAACGTCAAAAAAAGTTAATATTATAGTAAGACATGAAAAAAGTTTAAAAAAGTCATAGTATAGTAAGTCATGAAAACGTCAAAAAAAGTCATAGTATCGTAAGTCATGAAAAAATTTAAAAAAAAAACGTCATAGTATAGTAGGACATGAAAAAAGTTTAAAAAAAGTCATAGTATAGTAAGTCATGAAAACGTCAAGAAACGTCATACTATAGTGAGACATAAAAAACTTTAAAAAAGTCATACTATAGTAAGAGATGAAAACATTTTAAAAAAGTCATAGTATAGTAGGACATGAAAACGTCAAAAAAAGTCATAGTATATTAAGTCATGAAAAAGGTTAAAAAAACGTCATAGTATATTAAGACATGAAAAATTTTTAAAAAACGTCATAGTATAATAAGTCATGAAAACGTCAAAAAACGTCATAGTATAGTAGGACATAAAAAAATAGAAAAAAAATGCCATAGTATAGTAAGTCATGAAAACGTCAAAAAAACGTCATACTATACTGAGACATGAAAAGGTAAAAAAAAAGTCATACTATAGTGAGACATGAAATTTTTTTTGAAAAGTCATAGTATAGTAAGACAGGAAAATTTTTTAAAAAACGTCATAGTATAGTAAATCATGAACATTTATAAAGAGTCATAGTATAGTAAGACATGAAAACGTCAAAAAACGTCATACTATAGTAAGAAATTAAAAACGTAAAAAAACGTCATAGTATAGTAAGACATGAAAAAGTCAAAAAACGTCATAGTATAGTAAGACATGAAAACGTCAAAAAAAAGTTATAGTAAAGTAAGACCTGAAAAACGTAAAAAAAACGTCATAGTATAGTAAGACATGAAAAACGTTAAAAAAAAAAAAGTAGTATAATAAGAAATTAAAAAAGTAAAAAAAACGTCATAGTATAGTAAGTCATGAAAACGTTAAAAAAACGTCATACATGAAAATTGAAAAAAAAGTCATAGTATAGTAAGACTTGAAAAAAGTAAAAAAAAAAATGTGACAGTATGGTAAGTCATGAAAACGTCCAAAAAGATCCTAGTATAGAAAGACATGAAAAAAGTAAAAAAACGTCATAGTTTAGTAAGTCATGAAAACGTCAAAAAAAGTCATAATATAGTGACACATGAAAATTTTTTAAAAAGTCATACTATAGTAAGACATGAAAACATTTAAAAAAATCATAGTATAGTAAGTCATTAAAACGTCAAAAAAAGTTCATAGTATAGTAAGTCATGAAAATGTCACAAAACGTCATACTAAACTAAGACATGAAAATTAAAAAAAAAAGTCATAGTATATTAAGACTTGAAAAATGTAAAACAAAAGTCATAGTATAGTAAGTCATGAAAACGTAAAAAAAAAGTCATAGTATAGTAAGACATGAAAAAATATAAAATAGTTCATAGTATAGTAAGTCATGAAAACGTCAAAAAAAGTCATAGTATAGTAAGACATGAAAAAATAAAAAATAGTTCATAGTAGAGTAAGTCATGAAAACATTAAAAAAAAGTCATACTATACTAAGACATGAAAATTGAAAAAAAAGTCATAGTACAGTAAGACTTGAAAAAAGTAAAAAAAAAAATGTGACAGTATGGTAAGTCATGAAAACGTCCAAAAAGATCCTAGTATAGAAAGACATGAAAAACGTTTTAAAAAACGTCATAGTATAGTAAGATATGAAAAATTTTTTAAAAAGTCATAGTATAGTAAGTCATGAAAACGTCAAAAAAGGTCATACTATAGTAAGACATGAAAATTTTTTTAAAAAGTCATACTATAGTAAGACATGAAAACATTATAAAAAAATCATAGTATAGTAAGTCATTAAAACGTCAAAAAAAGTTCATAGTATAGTAAGTCATGAAAACGTCAAAAAAACGTCATCCTATAGTGAGACATGAAAAAATTTAAAAAAACGTCATAGTATAGTAAGTCATGAAAAGGTAAAAAAAAGTCATACTATAGTGAGACATGAAATTTTTTTTGAAAAGTCATAGTATAGTAAGACATGAAAATTTTTAAAAAAACGTCATAGTATAGTAAAACATGAAAATTGAAAAAAAAGTCATAGTATAGTAAGACTTGAAAAAAGTAAAAAAAAAAACGTAGTATAATAAGAAATTAAAAAAGTAAAAAAACGTCATAGTATAGTAAGTCATGAAAACGTTAAAAAAACGTCATACTATACTAAGACATGAAAATTGAAAAAAAAGTCATAGTATAGTAAGACTTGAAAAAAGTAAAAAAAAAAATGTGACAGTATGGTAAGTCATGAAAACGTCCAAAAAGATCCTAGTATAGAAAGACATGAAAAACGTTTTAAAAAACGTCATAGTATAGTAAGATATGAAAAATTTTTTAAAAAGTCATAGTATAGTAAGTCATGAAAAAAGTAAAAAAAAAAGTCATAGTATAGTAAGACATGAAAAAAGTAAAAAAACGTCATAGTTTAGTAAGTCATGAAAACGTCAAAAAAGGTCATACTATAGTGACACATGAAAATTTTTTTAAAAAGTCATACTATAGCAAGACATGAAAAATTTTTTAAAAAGTCATAGTATAGTAAGACATGAAAACATTTAAAAAAAATCATAGTATAGTAAGTCATTAAAACGTCAAAAAAGGTCATAGTATAATAAGTCATGAAGACGTCACAAAACGTCATACTAAACTAAGACATGAAAATTAAAAAAAAAAGTCATAGTATAGTAAGACTTGAAAAATGTAAAAAAAAGTCATAGTATAGTAAGTCATGAAAACGTCAAAAAAAAGTCATAGTATAGTAAGACATGAAAAAATATAAAATAGTTCATAGTATAGTAAGTCATGAAAACGTCAAAAAAGTCATACTATAGTAAGACATGAAAAAAAAAAAAAATAGTTCATAGTATAGTAAGTCATGAAAATGTCAAAAAAAAGTCATAGTATAGTAAGTCATGAAAACGTCAAAAAAAGTCATAGTATAGTAAGTCATGAAAAAATAAAAAATAGTTCATAGTATAGTAAGTCATGAAAACGTCAAAAAAGTCATAGTATAGTAAGACATGAAAAAATAAAAAATAATTCATAGTATAGTAAGTCATGAAAATGTCAAAAAAAAGTCATAGTATAGTAAGTCATGAAAACGTCAAAAAAGGTAATACTATAGTGAGACATGATAGATTTTTTTAAAAAGTCATAGTATAGTAAAACATGAAAATTTTTTTGAAAAGTCATACTATATTAAGACATGAAAAATAAAAAAAAAATCATAGTATAGTAAGTCATTAAAACGTCAAAAAAAGTTCATAGTATAGTAAGACATGAAAAAATATAAAATAGTTCATAGTATAGTAAGTCATGAAAACGTCAAAAAAGGTAATACTATAGTGAGACATGATATTTTTTTTAAAAAGTCATAGTATAGTAAGTCATGAAAACTTCAAAAAAAGTTCATAGTATAGTAAGACATGAAGATTTTTTTAAAAAGTCATAGTATAGTAAAACATGAAAATTTTTTTGAAAAGTCATACTATATTAAGACATGAAAAATAAAAAAATAATCATAGTATAGTAAGACATGAAAACATTAAAAAAAAAAGTCATAGTATATTAAGACATGAAAAAAAAAAAAAAAAATCATTGTATAGTAAGTCATGAAAACGTCAAAAAAAAGTCATAGTATAGTAAGACATGAAAAAGTCAAAAAACATCATCGTATAGTAAGTCATGAAAACGTCAAAAAAAAGTCATAGTATATTAAGACATAAAAAAATAGAAAAAAAATGTCATAGTATAATAAGTCATGAAAAGGTCAAAAAACGTCATAGTATAGTAAGAAATAAAAAAAAAAAACATCGTATAGTAAGTCATGAAAACATCAAAAAAAGTCATAGTATATTAAGACATAAAAAAATAGAAAAAAAATGTCATTGTATAGTAAGTCATGAAAAGGTCAAAAAACGTCATAGTATAGTAAGAAAAAAAAAAAAAAAAAAAATCATTGCATAGTAAGTCATGAAAACGTCAAAAAAAAGTCATACTATAGTGAGAAATGAAATTTTTTTTTAAAAGTCATAGTATAGTAGGACATGAAAAAATTAAAAAAAAAGTCATAGTATAGTAAGTCATGAAAATTAAAAAAAGTCATAGTATAGTAAGACATGAAAATGTCAAAAAAAAGTCATAGTATAGTAAGTCATGAAAAAATATAAAATAGTTCATAGTATAGTAAGTCATGAAAACGTCAAAAAAAGTTCATAGTATAGTAAGTCATGAAAAAATAAAAAATAGTTCATAGTATAGTAAGTCATGAAAAAATAAAAAAAAACATTGTATAGTAAGTCACGAAAACATCAAAAAAAGTCATAGTATATTAAGACATGAAAAATAAAAAAATAATCATAGTATAGTAAGTCATGAAAACATCAAAAAAAGTCATAGTATATTAAGACATGAAAAATAAAAAAATAATCATAGTATAGTAAGTCATGAAAACATCAAAAAAAGTCATAGTATATTAAGACATAAAAAAATAGAAAAAAAATGTCATTGTATAGTAAGTCATGAAAAGGTCAAAAAACGTCATAGTATAGTAAGAAAAAAAAAAAAAAAAAAAAAATCATTGTATAGTAAGACATGAAAACGTAAAAAAAAAAGTCATAGTATAGTAAGACATGAAAAAGTCAAAAAACATCATAGTATAGTAAGTCACGAAAACGTCAAAAAAAGTCATAGTATATTAAGACATAAAAAAATAGAAAAAAAATGTCATAGTATAGTAAGTCATGAAAAGGTCAAAAAACGTCATAGTATAGTAAGAAATAAAAAAAAAAAAAAAAGTCATAGTATAGTAAGTCATGAAAACGTCAAAAAAAAGTCATAGTATATAAGACATAAAAAAATAGAAAAAAAATGTCATAGTATAATAAGTCATGAAAACGTCAAAAAAAAGTCATACTATAGTAAGACATGAAAAAAGTAAAAAAAAAGTCATAGTATAGTAAGTCACGAAAACGTCAAAAAAAGTCATAGTATATTAAGACATGAAAAAAAAAAAAAACGTCATAATATACTAAGGCACAAAAATGTCAAAAAAAAGTCATACTATAGTAATTCATGAAAAAAGTAAAGAAAACGTCATAGTATAGTAAGACATGAAAAAATTTTTAAAAACGTCATATAGTAAGTCATGAAAAAAGTAAAAAAAAGTCATAGTATAGTAAGACATGAAAACGTCAAAAAAAGTTCATAGTATATTAAGACATAAAAAAAAAAAAAAAAAAAATCATTGTATAGTAAGTCATGAAAACGTCAAAAAAAAGTCATAGTATAGTAAGACATGAAAAAGTCAAAAAACATCATCGTATAGTAAGTCACGAAAACGTCAAAAAAAAGTCATAGTATATTAAGACATAAAAAAATAGAAAAAAAATGTCATAGTATAATAAGTCATGAAAAGGTCAAAAAACGTCATAGTATAGTAAGAAATAAAAAAAAAAACATTGTATAGTAAGTCACGAAAACATCAAAAAAAGTCATAGTATATTAAGACATGAAAAATAAAAAAATGTCATTGTATAGTAAGTCATGAAAAGGTCAAAAAACGTCATAGTATAGTAAGAAAAAAAAAAAAAAAAAAATCATTGCATAGTAAGTCATGAAAACGTCAAAAAAAAGTCATACTATAGTAATTCATGAAAAAAGTAAAAAAAACGTCATAGTATAGTAAGACATGAAAAAATTAAAAAAAACGTCATAGTATAGTAAGTCATGAAAATTTAAAAAAAGTCATAGTATAGTAAGACATGAAAATGTCAAAAAAAGTTCATAGTATAGTAAGTCATGAAAAAATATAAAATAGTTCATAGTATAGTAAGTCATGAAAACGTCAAAAAAGTTCATAGTATAGTAAGTCATGAAAAAATAAAAAATAGTTCATAGTATAGTAAGTCATGAAAATGTCAAAAAAAAGTCATAGTATAGTAAGTCATGAAAACATCAAAAAAAGTCATAGTATATTAAGACATGAAAAATAAAAAAATAATCATAGTATAGTAAGTCATGAAAATGTCAAAAAAAAGTCATAGTATAGTAAGTCACGAAAACATCAAAAAAAAGTCATAGTATAGTAAGTCATGAAAACATCAAAAAAAGTCATAGTATATTAAGACATAAAAAAATAGAAAAAAAATGTCATTGTATAGTAAGTCATGAAAAGGTCAAAAAACGTCATAGTATAGTAAGAAAAAAAAAAAAAAAAAAAAAAATCATTGTATAGTAAGACATGAAAACGTAAAAAAAAAAAAAGTCATAGTATAGTAAGACATGAAAAAGTCAAAAAACATCATAGTATAGTAAGTCACGAAAACGTCAAAAAAAGTCATAGTATATTAAGACATAAAAAAATAGAAAAAAAATGTCATAGTATAATAAGTCATGAAAAGGTCAAAAAACGTCATAGTATAGTAAGAAATAAAAAAAAAAAACATCGTATAGTAAGTCACGAAAACATCAAAAAAAGTCATAGTATATTAAGACATAAAAAAATAGAAAAAAAATGTCATAGTATAATAAGTCATGAAAACGTCAAAAAAAAGTCATACTATAGTAAGACATGAAAAAAGTAAAAAAAAAGTCATAGTATAGTAAGTCACGAAAACGTCAAAAAAAGTCATAGTATATTAAGACATGAAAAAAAAAAAAAACGTCATAATATACTAAGGCACAAAAATGTCAAAAAACGTCATACTATAGTAATTCATGAAAAAAGTAAAGAAAACGTCATAGTATAGTAAGACATGAAAAAATTTTTAAAAACGTCATATAGTAAGTCATGAAAAAAGTAAAAAAAAGTCATAGTATAGTAAGACATGAAAACGTCAAAAAAAGTTCATAGTATAGCAAGACTTGAAAAAAGTAAAAAAAAAGTCATAGTATAGTAAGTCATGAAAATTTAAAAAAAGTCATAGTATAATAAGTCATGAAGACGTCACAAAAAGTCATAGTATAGCAAGACTTGAAAAAAGTAAAAAAAAAGTCATAGTATAGTAAGACATGAAAAAAGTTTAAAAAAAGTCATAGTATAGTAAAACATGAAAAACGTAAAAAAAAAACGTTGTAGTATAGTAAGACATGAAAACGTCAAAAAAAAGTTATAGTATAGTAAAACATGAAAAAAGTAAAAAAAAACGTCATAGTATAGTAAGACATGAAAACGTCAAAAAAAGTTATAGTATAGTAAGACATGAAAAAAGTAAAAAAAAAAGTCATAGTATAGTAAGTCATGAAAACGTCAAAAAAAAGTTATAGTATAGTAAGACATGAAAAAAGTAAAAAAACGTCATAGAATAGTAAGTCTTTAAAACGTAAAAAAAAAAGTCAGTATAGTAGGACATGGAAAAAGTTAAAAAACATCATAGTATAGTAAGGCATAAAAACGTCAAAAAACGTTATACTTATAGTAAGACATGAAAAAAGGCCAAAAAAATGTCATAGTATCGTAAGTCCTGAAAATGTCAAAAAACGTCATACTATACTAAGACATAAAAACGTTAAAAAAAAAGTCAGTATAGTAAGACATGGAAAAAGTAAAAAAAACACCATAGTATTTTTAAGGTAAACACAAGAAACTTGTGCTACAGAAAATGGACCAGACTCAGTGAATAGCTCCCTAAGCTTAACATGTCCTATGATAACTATTAATTTAGCTATACAGACTAATGAGCAGTGATAACTAACATGTCTTTGGGGTCACCAGGTGGGAACCTCCTTTCACCAGTGTTTCGTCTAGTTGGTCCCACGACACCTCCAGGAGGCTAGACAGTGATCACTGGCGTCCCAGAGTCACTCCCCTAATGCCAGCCATCACTGCTCCACACACCACCACTATTTTCTCCTTTATCTTGCCTATGCTACCACAAACAACACCATCATCAACTCTGACAAAACACACTAGCAGATTCAGCAAACAAACTCCCCCAAACAGTTCTGTTCTGTTGTGTAGGACTAGAGTTTTTTTTTTTAAAGTGGCAGCCATTTTGAATGAGGGAGGTAGAGTCAGGGAGAGATGCCTTGTTGGGCTAAACTCTCCCCCACCGGATTAGGCTCTGCTCTACCTCCCCCTACTCCCCCACTCTCCAAGACAATACAACTCACCTAAACAGTCAAAGACAGACTACAGACCAATTCAAAACAATACAAACAAACAATACAGGCCAACTCACCTGGACTAACCGCATGGTCTCAAATAGACTCACACAGGCCATATCCCCCACTTAAAAAACACTTCCTCCTACTGGATTTCTTCCTTGCTTCTCCTAAGAGTCTGTCTATCCTAAGTGCTCCCCCTGCTGGGCCCCCAGCTACCATTACTTCTTCTCATCCAAATCCACTGACTGGATCTTACTGCCTCATCTGACATATCCTTTACCCAGAGTTTTAGGTTCTGGGGAGTTGGCAATACATCATATGTTGTCCCTATCAAAAATCTAATACTACTTTTGTATAGTAGGTCATGAAAACGTCAAAAAACATCATATTATATTAAGGCATGAAGACGTAAAAAAAAGTCATACTATAGTAAGACATGAAAAAAGTTTAAAAAAAACGTTGTAGTATAGTAGGTCATGAAAACGTCAAAAAACATCATAGTATGCTAAGGCACGAAAATGTCAAAAAAAGTCATACAATAGTAAGACATGAATAAAGTAAAAAAAACGTCATAGTATACTAAGACATGAATAAAGTAAAAAAAAAGTCATACTATAGTAAGACATGAAAACATCAAAAAACGTCAAGTATACTATGGCATAAAAAAGTCAAAAAAACATCATAGTACAGTAAGGCTTCAAAATGTCAAAAAACGTAATATAGTAAGGCATAAAAAGTCAAAGTATAGTAAGTCATTAAGACTTCAAAAAATTTAACATCATAGTTAATCAGAAATGTCAAAATACAAAATAGTATAGTAAGGCATAATATGTCAGAAAGCATCATTTTATAGTAAGACATAAAAAAGGCAAAAAACGTTACTGTATAGTAAGGCATCAAAACGTCAAAAAAAATATTATAGCATGGCACAAAAAGTCATAGTAGAGTAATTCATAGCGATGTCAAAAAGCATCATTCTATAGTAAGACAAAAACGTAAAAAAAATTTAATATCATTGTTAGTCATAAAAAGTAATTGTATAGTAAGGCATGAAAATTTCAAAAAAAATTAAAAGTAAAAAAAAATGTCGTAGTATAAGACATCAAAATGTCAAAAAACATCATAGTATAGTAAGTCATGAAGACGTCAAATACTTTAACATTATAATAAGTCATAGAAATGTCAAAAAACATGATCGCAGAGTAAGGCATAAAAACGTCAAAAAATATAATATATATAGTAAGTCATAAAACCTCATTGTATAGTCAGGCATGAAAATGTCAAAAATCTTCAGATTATAAGGTGTAAAAACGTCAAAAAACATTTCATAGTATACTTAGGCATAAAAACATCAAAAACACTAATATTATAGTTAGTCATAAAGGCATGAAAACGTCATAGTATACTAAGGCATAAAAATGTCATCGTATAGTAAGGCATAAAAACATCAGAAAACCTCATAGTATAGTAAAGTGTAAAAACTTAAAAAACATCATAGTATACTAATGCATAAAAACGTAAAAAAAAACCTCACAGAATAGTAAGGTGTAAAAAGTTATAGTATAGTGAGGCATAAAAACATCAAAAAATGTCATAGTTTAGTAATGTATAAACAAGATTATGCCATACATTGTACATGTCTGGACCTCTGGTCAAATCCTGATGTTATAACAGCAACGTCTTTTGTCAAAATGACCAAACACATGAATCAAACACAAGGACTGAGCTTTGATTTCAGTTGGATTCACCTATAAACACTAGAAGACTTTCTTTTTTAACTATCTTTATAGGCTCTTCAGGTGAACTACTAGGGCGCACACTCTCATCATGTAACAGACTTCAGTTAGAGGCAGGTCTTGTCTTGACGATATGTAGAGGTGGTCATAGCAGTTAGTACAAAACCTTCTCTCTCTTTCTCCCTGGTGGAAACATCATTAGTCAGTCAGTAAGTCAGTCAGTCAGTCAGTCAGTCAGTGTTTGGTTTACTCAGGTGATCAGAACCTGTTGAGATGAACTGACACTTCAACATCATCCAGTTCAATGAAGTTTGACTCTGGTCAGAATGCTATGGAAACCATGCCAGTCAGGGTTTAACGTCAGAGCTGTAAACCTGTTTGATCAGTTTGTATAATGAGAGCAGCTGTATTATTCTGTTTGACCTGAAGGTGTCGCCATTTGTAATCAAATGCTCCACAGAGACTCAGATCCAGATCATACAGACCTAACATCATGTTAACATTAGAAAATAAATTATTCAATCATCAGCTGAGTTTTCTCTAATTTTTACTAAAGTCAAACACCCTCCAGTCAAATATCTGCTCTATGTTCGTTAAGTCTCTTCAGCATCACTACAGGTGTGATTCAGGTGTGTTCAGGAAAGGACGTAGGTTTGCATATGGACAGTGGGGACATGTCCCTACCAATATTTTGGGAGGACAGAATTGTCCCTACCAATGTGTGAGTGAATTTGTTTGTACTATGTTTGGAGTGAAGTCATATTAGATCATTCCAATGTGGCCTCCAAGATGATACGTCTCCAAGACAACCGATTTGGACATGCTAGCATTGATTGACAGAAAGGGCAGGGACTATCTGAAGGCTCACATCATGAGAGAATATCACATTGGTACCTAACGTCACCAGGAAAATGTCAACCCTGGCTTCTGTCCTCTGTAGGCTAGCTGTCAGGTTGCTAACAGTCAGGCTGCTAGCAGGAATAAACATAAAATGGTGGATATATCAAAGTATGAATTTAATTTCTTTCAAGAAATCTATGAAAATATGGCCATTAAGGAATTCAATGATGAATCTTAAGGGTTTTAAGTTTTAAAATAAGATATGGATTAATTGACTAACCTACATTTATCGTAACCACAGTCCAGCTATTCTGATGTGAACGTGTAAGTTATTGAAACACAGGATAAATTCTCAAAACTTCCATCTTTGATCTGTTCCTGTTAGTTTTATTTAAATGTAAATACATTTCTAATGTAAATTCAGATCTTATATGTTAATAAGCCGTTTGGTTGACGGCTTTAAAAAGTCTTTTTTTGTTTGGAGGGGTTGTTGTGTCCCTACCAATGTTGAGACTAAGCCTACGCCCTTGGTGTCAGGTGGGATACAGCTGTGATTCAGGTGTGTGTCAGGTGTGATTCAGGTGTGTGTCAGGTGTGATTCAGGTGTTTGTCGGGTGTGATTCAGGTGTGTGTCAGCTGTCAGGTGTTATTCAGGTGTGTGTCAGGTTTGATTCAGTTGTATGTCAGGTGAGATTCAGGTGTGTGTCAGGTGTCAGGTGTGAGTCTTACTGATGTCCTTCTTCCAGTTGCAGGGGATCCTGCAGTGGATCTTGTCGGTGTGGTCTTTACAGGTGGCCTCTCTCAGTCCGTCTCCACAGTCTCCGTCCTCTGGGACACATTTCCCATACTGAGTCTCTGCAGTGGAGCACTCTGAGGCGGGTCTGGACTTCTCATGTTTCCCAGCTGGTGGAACAGAGTCACAGCAACACCTGAGTCCTTACAGTCCCCCTCAGAGAGAGACTCTACTTTCAATCATCAGGTGAGTCTGATGTCACCTCGTTAAGATTAATTAAGGGTTCATCTCCTCCAGAATCTGTAAACATTCTTCATTTCTACAGTTTAACAGCTGGACAGATGTTTCCTGAAGTGTTTGTGAACTTTACATCACAGTCAGTTTAATACTGCACTGGCTCCAGGCTAGCTGTGATGTCATAACACCTGCAGGTACATCCAAGTGTTAAACTGAAATTCAAGCACAGACTGTAAATAAAGATGAACGTCACCTCTGTGATATCACCCACAGGTTTCTGAAGCTCAGAGTGAGCTGCTCCACCGTTGGCATCTTGGCAGTATCTGACTCCGCCCCCTAACTCTCAGCTAATCTAAAAATGGTCAAAGAGGAGGGGCGTGTGAGGAGTCGAAGAGGCCACGACCTCAATCCTCCATAACTTTAATAAAATGTAAACAGGTGAGTTATATAAACAGGTGTCATGAAGGAGGAAATTAGTTTGTGTACCAGGCTGTAAACATGTTTATTTCTGCTGTAAAGTTGAACATTTTAACATGGGAGTCTATGGGGACTGACTCACTGTTGGAGCCAGACTCTAGTGGTCATTAGAGGAACTGCAGCTTCTGGCTTTGGCTTCATGTTTCAATCGCAGAGGGTGATGCTTGGATTTTGGTGAGAACAGAGAAAATCAGAGAATTCAACAAGCAAAAGTTTCTCTTTAGAATTCCCATTATAATTTTTTCCTGCCTCATGAAGCATTTGCATCAGGAAGTGATGTCACACTGAATCAGGTCAACATATGGCTCAGGTCTGAGGTTCAGGTGAGTGTGTGTTGCAGTGATGAACACTTTCATCAGAGTTTTGTGTCTGTCTAAATAACCAGGACTCTGGTAACCTGAGGATCAGCTGACAGCTCCGTCAGACCGATCAGTCCAGTGTGACTCGTTCTGTCTCTACAGGAATGAGGAACTTGTCTCACTCTCTAACCTTTGTGCATCTGGTTAATTCATTCCAAGTGCATTCTGGGAAATATGAAGTTCAAACAGAGGAAGACGGAAAAATGATTCATGACAGAACAACAGCTGTAATGAGCCGCACCTCAGACTCAATATTCATAACAGAGGACAGAGTCCACTATATCTGACTATATCTGCAGCAAAAAGGCACCAGAAATGTAACATCTAATTTTGTACATTAAATTTTAAACATTAAATATATATATATATATATATATATATATATATATATGTACTGTATATTCAGGTGCTGATTACAACATGATATGATTCAGAGTATCATGGTTTATGATCAGATGTTCCCATCAGCCTCATCTGCACTCTGTTTACAGCTGATTTATAAATGTTAGCAGTCTAACATGCTAAGCTAACAGCTGCCTGTTTAAGCCTCACCTCTGTGACTCTTTCCTCTCTTGTTGGCCTCGGTGGTGCCCATCAGGACCAGGACCAGGACCAGGACCAGGAGCAGCGTTACTGAGAATAAACCTCGCATTCTGCAGATACACAGACACAAAGGAGACGATCACAACACAACAACACAACACAACCCAGGAACCTATTCTGACGGGGCGGGGGGGGGGGGGGGGGCTCAGAGGTGTTTCTGGTCTGTTGGCTGACCTGATCCTGGTCTTTAACTGTACCCTGTACCCTGGCCTCGGGGGGCCAGATGGTCCAGATATTAGTCCAAACAAAATCAGATCTGACCCCCACCACATAATGTGAGCTTTGTAGTGAGAGCAGCCTCAGGATTATAGAAGTAGGCTAATGTATTCACACAGTCACTGCTCTGCACACTCCTCAGCTCTGATGTACTTCAGGCTCTTGGCTCTGCTCTGACAAAGAGAGAGTCAATTACCCATAAAGCCCCTCTCTCCCTCGCCCCCTCTCTGTTGTTATTGTGCTGAGAAATGACAGCCTCCTCTTTCAGGCCTCCATTAAAGCTCCGGCCTTCTTTCACATGTCAGCTGGCAGAGCAAATCCTGTTCTTCTCGCTCCTCCTGCGGGTCTTTTATGAGCAGAGAACCGGCTCTCAGCAGGCCTCCAGTCTGTCCTCCATCAATGAAGAGGGGTGGGGGGGGTGGCGGGGCGAGGAGGCCAAGCAGTATCTGAAAGAGCCCTTTAGATTTCCCCTCAAAAGAATACTGATTCATTGGCCCAAAACAAAGCCTTTTCTAGCCTGGTTCCATTTCTCTGAAGCCGAACACAGATTCCATGCAACGACTAAGGAGCTGCCCCCCCCCTCTGCCCCTGAATAGAAATGTATTTGCATAAGAAAACAATGAGATCTTAGCATGAAGAAAAGGAGTGGGATGCTCCCTTTGGTGGAAAACGAGCAGCAA
Source organism: Seriola aureovittata (assembly GCF_021018895.1). Classification (NCBI taxonomy): domain Eukaryota; kingdom Metazoa; phylum Chordata; class Actinopteri; order Carangiformes; family Carangidae; genus Seriola; species Seriola aureovittata. The sequence goes on from NC_079373.1 coordinate 28,208,524, forward strand.
CATTTAGAGGAAGTTGCTGCTGAATCTCAGAGTTCAACTCTCACATCCGAAGCCAAGTTAAAAGGCTGAGGAGCTTCCTGCTGCAGAGACACAGAATCTGAATCTGATCCCTGCAGCAGGAAGAGACGGAGCTGCGGCTTCTTCTGACGCTTCCACAGCACAAACACGAAGCAGAGACTCAGATACAACTGATTCTGAAAGATCCAATCAGACGCTTATTTAACAACATCTGCACATTCACATCAACACAAACACGAAGCAGAAACTCAGATACAACATACTCTGATCAACATGCTCAGCTGGAAACGTCCGATCAACAACAACTAAACAACAACATGTGCACACGCACATTAACACAGACATGAAGACTGACGTTTGTCTGTTTTACTGTTTAACTGTTTTGTTTGTTCTCCCTTTCAAAATAAACCTTTCTCTTTCCTGTGTGGTTCCTTTGTGAAATGCATCATCACATAATTCTCAAAGATTTCAAATGTTCAGTCATCTGTGGATCTGAAACTCAAACTTATTAACAATTGATCACTGAATCGATTATTGAAAAAGTTCAACTATCTGTTCATCAGTACACTGTAGTTTAGAGGCTTTGTAAATTAAAACAAGTACACACAGTGTTGGTAAAATGAGTGTGTGTGTGTGTGTGTGTGTGTGTGTGTGTGTGTGTGTGTGTGTGTGTGTGTGTGTATGTAAAAGGTTTTAAAAACATAAAAACTTACTTGCCGGTCTCAGAGCAGCAGCCAGTCAAACTGTGGAGTCGTCGCCTTCTGTCGCTGCCTGCCTTCAGCTGCTGCTCCTCAACACCCCGCCCCTCCCTCCCTTACTCACTCACACTCACACACACACCCTAACACACGCACGCACACCCACACACGCGCGCACACACACACACACGCGCACACACACACGCACGCACACACACACACACACACACACACACACACGCACGCACACACACACACACACGCTGCATATGAACAATGCTGAAAACCAGCCTTATGGTGTCATCACAAGCTTTAATGCTTCTCCTGATGAACAAAACAAGCTCAGCTCATTAGCATAAAGTGTGTGTGTTACATACAGTGTTGGCAAAATATGTGTGTGTGTGTGTGTGTGTGTGTGTGTGTCACTGAGAAGGAGTGTGAGCTATGTCACCGTACAGGTTGTGTGTGTTTGTTTTCTGTAGGTGTGTCTGAACTCTGAATTACTATTTACTCAAATGGCTGAGTGAGTGTACAGGTGAGTGATGGGGTTCACCTGGTTTCAGTCACCTGTTGGACTGGGTGTGATATATGTGATATATAAATGTGTGTAATATGTGATATTTATGTGATATATGTAACGGACAAGGAAAGAGTTTTGTATAATTTTTTGTTTTATTTTATTAATTTCACCAAAATCCTTTCTATTATGTGTTTTGACTTATTTTTATGATTATTTTTATGTTATGTCAACATTATTTAACATTGTTTTCAGAATGAGGTAACCTTATTTATTAATTTTGGCTTCACATTTTATGGTTATTTTATTCTCATAGTCAGCACTTTTATTTTGAAGTTCCATGATGTCGGTTGTGATGTCAGATCCGCCTCTCCTCAGTGATCGTTAACCTGATGGAGAGCGGTAAGTGTTTGAAATAGCTTAAACTAAAAAGTTCATTTTTTAAGTTTTAAGTGTAGTTGGAAGCAGTTAAATTTGAGAATATTGGTCTGTGATGTGTTTGTAAAGGTTTTAGGTCATGTATGGTTTGTTGTTCATCTGCACGTTGAACGAAGAGAGCAAGCTAGCTTGCCGGAGCTCTCCCTGTGGGTGTGTGTGTGGGTGCGGAGGGGTGCGTCTAAGCGCACATGTTAATTCATCTCTCCTTATCTTTGTTTCTTTGTTTTTGTGTGTTAGGTAGCCGGTCGTGGAAATGTGTAAACGCTCACACTCAGAATGTCACATTACAGGTATGGGTGCAGCTGATTGTTTATGGAGGAATGTTTAGTTTAAAATTTATTTCATTTCAAAGTCGGTGATCGTTAACCTGATGGAGAGCGGTAGCCGGTCGTGGAAATGTGTAAACGCTCACACTCAGAATGTCACATTACAGATTGTGGGGAACAGAATAAAGAAAATTCACGTGGCAGCATCTCCAGTGTCCGGTATCTCATATTGCACCTGAACACAACGCAGAATTGTCGGGACTTCAAGGCTGTTCCGGCTACATTGGTGCCGTGACCCGGATCTCTTCGCCACGGATCATCGCCAGAGTGATCACCGGTGGTTGCTGGAATAAGTAGAGACTTAAAAAAAAAAAAAAAAACGCCATTGACACTCTTGTTTTTGTAAATTGATTTTGTTAAGTTTTTTTTCTTGGACTGTGTGCATGCCAAGTGTTACTAACCTTCCCACATTACTTTTGTACGAATGTCAACCTACTTGGTTAAAATGGCTAATGGTAGGGATGTAAACAGGCCACCTAATGATGATGAGGGTGGTGTAGTAATGACTCTGGGGCGAGGCAGGTTTTTGGGTGATTCCACTCCAGTTAAAGGTGTCAGCAAAGTGGGCCACCCAGTTTTATCTTCCACTCGCATGCACCATGACATCACTAGCCCACAACAGCAGACGCCTAATCCATTCAGCTTTACAGGCATGGGGAGAGGTGCAAGCGCAGTACGTCCTCGTACATCATTTTCCCCTCACGTGCTCGCTGATGAATTCTCTCCCATGCAACAAAAAACTAATGAAGATATCAGCTCTCAGGACATAGGGAACCTCATAACTCAACTAGCACATCAAATTGGCGAGAGCATTGCAAACCAGATACAGAAGACCACAGGTAAACAGAATGACACAAGTGTCCCCACACCCAACATAAACACAGGGGAAGGTCATCCTGAGTTAAACCTGACAGGGGTGAAGCTTGTAATGCAGGCAGATGTCAAAGAGCCGCCACACTTCAGGGGTGATGGGACAGACAAACACACAGTACACGAATGGGAGGAAGTTATGGACGTCTATCTGAAGAAAAGGGGTATTCCACCCAATGAGCACTCCCAAGAGATAATGTCAAAATTGGTGGGAAAGGCTAGAGATGTTGTAAGGGTGACTTTGCGCAGCATCCCCTCTTTAAAACCTGCTGAAGACCCCAAGCTTGTTTTTGATATTCTCAAACAGCATTTCAGTGAAGTAACATATTCCTCAATGCCCCTAGCAGACTTCTACAACACCGTACCTCTGGCTGGAGAAAGCCCCATGGACTACTGGATCCGCCTGAACAAAGCCGTGGATGTAGCAGATGAGTGTCTGAGAAGGCAGGGGAAGAATATCGGAGATCCCGCTCATGAAGTCACTATGATGTTTGTAAAGCATTGCCCTGACCCTGCACTCACCAGTGTCCTGAAATGCAGAACGGCAGAGAAATGGACATCACATGAAATACAGGAACATCTCATTGAACATCAGAGGGAGGCCAAGACAAGAAATCAAGGTAAAACATACCGGCCACCACAGCAGAGGCAGGTTAGTGCTCACGTTCAGGCTTCAACACTGGAAGATGTATCTACTGATAATGTGAGGGAGCACACTTGTGAGCAAAACATGACAGGGCCATTGTCCACTCCTCCTGCTGAGAGTACTTGCATTCAGTCACTCATCAGTCTGCTGGATCGTGTTTTGGAGCAGAAGACTCAGACGGCAGTCAATATAAGACCAAACAGAGAACAAGCAAATTCTCCCCAAAGGAGATGTAAAGTCTGTCAGGCAGCTGATCACTCTACTACAATGCACTGCAGACAGGAGAACTTGTGCATGAACTGTTTCAGACCAGGTCACTGGAGGCGAGAATGTCGGCAACGCAGGCCAGGACGCAATGCCCCACCCCACCTCAGCCAGTCTCCACCCACAGAAGGGCAAGCTACAGCACCTTTAAACTAAATAGCTCACACTCGGAGAGGGGACGTGTGGGCATCAAAGAGGGAACCCTCGAATGTGGTGAAGATTTAAAGGAGGTGTATTCAAAAATATGCAAAGCAATGCCTGATACCACAGTAATTGTTCAAAACATCCACAGGGTTGAAGCATTTGGTGAATTATTTCACGCTCCTGTGACCATAAATGGTTCTGTTCAGCTGCGAGGATTACTTGACTCTGGATCGATGGCTTGCACAATCAGTGAGGTTGCAGAACGGAGACTCTTATCTGAAAATACCTTGATCCAACAACAAGAAATGACACAGAACATTGTCCTTGTTGGTTGTGGAGGAGTGCGGGTGAGCCCAAAGTGCATGTATGACATGGAACTGACATTGTATGGGATTAAGTGCATGGTACCAGTTTTGGTGGTTGCTGGTCAGAATGATGAACTCATTGTAGGCACCAACCTGTTGAAGTATGTAGTCCGTCAGATGAAGAAGGATGATACTTACTGGAAACTTGTCTCATGCAATGGACAGGAGTCTGCAGAATGCGAACGGTTCTTGGAGATGATGGCTGGCCTCACAAGGTGGAGAGGGGAGGATGTGCCAGACAAGGTGGGAACAGTCAAGCTGACACAGGCAGTGACACTACAACCTCAGCAGGAGTACTTGTTGTGGGGCAGGTTGCCAAGTAATGTCCCTATGTCACCTGGGAGTACAGTGATGGTGGAGCCCACCTCATCTAAGTGTGCCCCCCGAGGCATAATGGTCGGCAGAGTGGTCACACACTTATGGGGAGATGGCTGGACTCCAATGAGAGTGACAAATATCACTGGAAAGCCCCTCACCCTAAAAAGAAACTGCAAGCTAGCAGATGTCTCTCCTTGCGTGGCAGCCGAAGACTTCACATTGCTTCAAGGCTCCTGTCAGAAAGAAAATGACACGGATAAGACAACACATGACCGACATAAGACTGTGGATAACACTGACCTGAAACATAAACTGAAGGACCTTGGACTGGGAGATGTTGACATTGACGGTTGCCAGGTGAGCCCCTCTACCAAGAATCAGCTGGTGGAAATGCTTGAACAATATCAAGATGTGTTCTCAAAGCACCATCTAGATTGTGGGGAAGCCAAGGGCTTTGTGCACAGGATTCGGCTCACAGACGACCATCCCTTCCGCCTCCCATATCGCAGAGTGCCCCCGGCTCATTACCAAAAATTGCGCCAAGTCCTCACTGAAATGGAAGAGCAAGGAATCATTCGAAAATCAGTGAGTGAATTTGCTTCCCCTTTGGTGATGGTTTGGAAAAAGAACGGTGACCTCAGGATATGCACAGATTTCCGGTGGCTGAATGCGAGAACCATAAAGGATGCTCACCCTCTGCCTCATCAAGCAGACTGCCTTGCTGCCCTTGGCGGGAATTCGGTTTTCAGCACCATGGACTTGACATCAGGGTTCTATAACCTGCCCATGCATGAGGAAGACAAGAAGTACACCGCCTTCACAACACCACTGGGCTTGCATGAGTATAACAGGATGCCACAAGGCCTGTGTAATAGCCCTGCATCCTTTATGAGAATGATGCTGAGCATCTTTGGTGACCTCAACTTTAGCACCCTGCTGTGCTATCTCGATGACCTCCTGGTCTTTGCTCCGTCAGAGCAAGAAGCCCTCAACAGACTGGAGGCCGTCTTTCAGAGGCTGAGAGAACACAACCTGAAGTTGAGTCCAAAAAAGTGTCATCTGTTGCGACGCTCCGTGAAATTCCTCTGCCACCTTATTGATGGTGATGGGGTGGCTGTTGACCCAGGAAAAGTGGAGGTCATTGTCAGGATGACAAGGAAAGATTTGATGGAAGATGACGGCTGCACACCTTCAGTTCGGAGAGTGAAATCGTTCCTTGGAATGATATTCTATTACCAACATTTCATTCCGAACTGTTCCTCTATCGCCAAGCCTCTGTTTGCTCTCACAGCTGGCCAAAAGCGAAGAGGAAAGACTGGCAAATCAAACCAGAAGACAGGGGTTTTCAGAAAGCTAAAACCTACAGATTGGACCGATGATTGTGACTCCGCCTTCCTCAGTCTCAAGGACAAGCTCCTGAACTGTGTGGTCCTCGCACACCCAGACTTCTCCAAACCGCTGGTCCTCTCCATCGACGCCTCTCTCAATGGTCTAGGAGCGGTTTTGTCCCAGATACCAGAGGGTGAGACAAAGGCCCGTCCAATCGCCTTTGCAAGCAAGACTCTGACTGGCTCACAAAAGAGGTATCCCGCCCATCGCTTGGAATTTTTAGCGCTCAAGTGGAGTGTTTGTGAGAAATTCGGTCATTGGTTGAAGGGACATTCTTTTACAGTGTGGACCGATAATAATCCATTGACTTATTTGATGACTAAACCAAAACTTGATGCCTGTGAACAGCGGTGGGTGGCCAAGCTGTCCCCATACACCTTCAGCATCAAGCATATCCCCGGAACGAAGAACGTTGTGGCGGATGCCTTGAGTAGAGACCCTTTTTCCAGGTCAGTGAGTCAAAGGCTGATCAGTGAGCCATACGAGGATCTCGTGGCAGAGGCTAAGGCTACAAAGGCGGAAGGAGTGCAAGATGTTTTTCGGTGCAGGGTTCAATGCTCTCAGGCACCTGACTCAGTCTGTGCAAGTGCAAATGTCTCTTGTGGCAATCAAATTGGAAGTCAGAGTTCCTCTGATGTTAAATCCATTTGTGTAGCTCACATTGAGTGGGAAGAGGCAGCAGAGTCACGAGCGGTACAGTTTTTTAAGGCTCTTCCTCAGATAGCACCTTCCGAACAAGAGGCACTTCCAGCTCTGTCTCTTGAGGAACTTCGGCACAGTCAGGAGTCGGACCCATACATTCGGGGGGTTTTGCTATTTGTAGAACGGGGAGAACCGCCATCCAGAAGGGAGAGAAGTAACTTACCTCATAAGGCACGAGCACTCTGTAAGCAATGGCATCGTCTGAGAGTTCAAGATGGAGTCCTCTATAGGACAATCAGGGACCCATTGACTAGACACACAAGGTATCAACTCGTCTTACCATCGACCTGTAAAGCCAAGGCCCTTTCTGGAGTGCATGATCTCGCGGGGCACCAAGGACAAGCCAGAACCCTGCACCTTGCCAGACAGCGCTTTTTCTGGCCACAAATGGAAAGAGACATTAAGGATTACGTGAAATGCTGCCGACGATGTGTCCTTGCAAAAACCCCTGAACCAGCTGCCCGAGCTCCATTGGAGAGCATCCACACCTCAGCACCCATGGAGTTGGTGTGTATCGATTTTTGGAGCGCCGAGGATAGCAAGCAGAGATCTGTGGATGTTCTGGTTGTAACAGACCACTTCACAAAGTTGGCTCATGCTTTCCCCTGTGTAAACCAGACGGCGAAACAAGTTGCAAAGAAGTTGTGGGATAATGTGTTTTGCATATATGGTTTTCCGGAGCGGATTCATTCCGATCAGGGAGCCAATTTTGAAAGCAAACTAATATCAGAACTCCTCAGTCTCGCAGGGGTAGCAAAGTCACATACAACGGCATATCATCCTATGGGAAACGGACAGACTGAAAGATTCAATAGGACGCTAGGCAGTATGCTACGTTCCTTACCACTGGCAGCAAAACAACACTGGGCACAGCAGATACAAACCCTGACATTCGCTTACAATGCTACTGTGCATGAAACAACTGGATATGCTCCATTCTATCTGATGTTCGGTCGAATCCCTAGACTCCCGGTAGATATGGTCTTCCAGCAGGTCCTTAAGGACACCAATGTGGTTGACTACAAGACCTATGCTGGCAAACTGATGGCGAGCCTTCGTGAAGCTGCTAGTATTGCCCAGCAGCATGCAAGAAAAGAACAGCAGCATCAAGCCGATGGCTACAACAAAAAGGTCCGGGGCACCTGTCTGAATGTGGGGGATAGAGTTTTGCTTGCCAATAAAGCAGAGAGAGGGAAGAGAAAGTTGGCAGATAAGTGGGAACCCACAATCTATACAGTCATAGACTGTAATCCCCAAACTCACATCTACAAAATCAAGGATGAGAGTGGAAAGACCAAGGTGGTGCATCGGAACTTGATATTGGATGTGAGCTTTTTACCAATCCCCGAACAAACCGGTGCAGAACCCAGTTCAGCCACCACAGATGAGATCAGTGGGTCTCAGACTCGGCTAGCAGATGCCTTGAGGGGTCTGTCAGAGGAAACTTCAGAGATCCGGACAAACTCATGGGTGAGCATGTCACCGGATGTTGACTGTGAGTCATTGGGGGATGGTAAGGAGACGAAAGAGATGGATGAGAGGTCAGAATCCTCAACTTTGGACACTGATCAGATGTCATGTGCAGGTTCTCATGACAATTCTGCAGATGGTGGGAGTGTGGAACGGAGGGAGGAGGTTTTACCTCCGAGAGACTTGCCTGATGTTACAGTGGATGGTGATCAAGCACCAATGCAAAATTCAGGGCTTGAGAGACATGCTGTCAGGACCCGTACAGGCAGGGTTGTTAAGGCGGTTAATCGCCTAATTGAGAACATGGCCCAGAAACCACTTCCAAGGGGTATTATGAGAGGGTTTGGCAGAAAATCTCAGTCTTTGCTGACTCTGTTCTGAGGTGTGATAGATGGGGGTACAGCTACGTACAAATTGTAGTATTTTTTATTTTTTTTATTTATTATTTTTTTTCATTCATTATTCATCATCATTCTTATGTATCTTCTTGTTCATGCACGATAAATGTTTTCATTGGTAGGGTTGTGTGCCAAGATTGGGTGTGGTGTATAAGGCACCATATTAACTAGGAGACACAGTAGCCTGATCAACTTCTGTCTTCTCTGAACTTATTTCATAAGTAGCTTTTCATGCTGTATTGAGGAATCTGATTCCGGGGGTCATCTTGGTTTGAGTGAATGTGACCATTGTAGATTGCACAAATTACTGATTACAGTTCCTTCCTAATGTTTGGGATTTTGGAGAAATTAAGGAGGGGTGAATGTAACGGACAAGGAAAGAGTTTTGTATAATTTTTTGTTTTATTTTATTAATTTCACCAAAATCCTTTCTATTATGTGTTTTGACTTATTTTTATGATTATTTTTATGTTATGTCAACATTATTTAACATTGTTTTCAGAATGAGGTAACCTTATTTATTAATTTTGGCTTCACATTTTATGGTTATTTTATTCTCATAGTCAGCACTTTTATTTTGAAGTTCCATGATGTCGGTTGTGATGTCAGATCCGCCTCTCCTCAGTGATCGTTAACCTGATGGAGAGCGGTAAGTGTTTGAAATAGCTTAAACTAAAAAGTTCATTTTTTAAGTTTTAAGTGTAGTTGGAAGCAGTTAAATTTGAGAATATTGGTCTGTGATGTGTTTGTAAAGGTTTTAGGTCATGTATGGTTTGTTGTTCATCTGCACGTTGAACGAAGAGAGCAAGCTAGCTTGCCGGAGCTCTCCCTGTGGGTGTGTGTGTGGGTGCGGAGGGGTGCGTCTAAGCGCACATGTTAATTCATCTCTCCTTATCTTTGTTTCTTTGTTTTTGTGTGTTAGGTAGCCGGTCGTGGAAATGTGTAAACGCTCACACTCAGAATGTCACATTACAGGTATGGGTGCAGCTGATTGTTTATGGAGGAATGTTTAGTTTAAAATTTATTTCATTTCAAAGTCGGTGATCGTTAACCTGATGGAGAGCGGTAGCCGGTCGTGGAAATGTGTAAACGCTCACACTCAGAATGTCACATTACAGATTGTGGGGAACAGAATAAAGAAAATTCACGTGGCAGCATCTCCAGTGTCCGGTATCTCATATTGCACCTGAACACAACGCAGAATTGTCGGGACTTCAAGGCTGTTCCGGCTACATATACATGAAATGTGACATATGTTATTTATATGTGATTTATATGATATATATGTGATATATAAATGCGTGTGATATGTGATATATATGTTATGTGAGATATATATTTGTTCTCTCTCTGTTCTCTCTGTTCTCTGTGTTCTCTTGGTTCTGTGTTCTCCCCTCCCTCAGTCAGAAAGTCTGTGATGGCTCAGTCATGCGTGGAGGTCATTGTTGTGAGCTGCAGCTGTAAACAGAGAGCGGCAGGCAAGCTCTGTCCTGTCCTCCTTCAGGTCCTCAGGGCCTTGTTGTTGTTGTTGTTGTTGTTGTTGTTGTTGTTGAACGCCATGACACAATAAATAAAACAATGTGTGGTTCATTTCCTGTTGATGGACAAACAGTTTCTTCTTCTTGGGAATAATTTCACGTCTCTCAGAACATTGTTACTGACATGCTTTATTGCAGGTCACTCAAATGATAAAACCAAACAGTGATTACTCGTTATCATACAGTGTCATCATAATTAGCTTTTAGTACAGACTGACTGCTTTGGCAGAATCTGGCTTCAGCTTCAGTTTTCACACTGAGTCTATCTCAGCTATGTACAGCAGATACACATCACTATGCTTCATTCTCATGTAGCAGACACAAACACATAAAGTCTTTATCTCTACACATCATAAATATCTAAACTCCTCTGAGGCTACATTAAATATCCAAACACTTATTTCTCATCAGAAATCATCACTAGAAGCTGAGAAGACACGTTTTTGCAGCCGCTCTAACTGATATGGCGAAAGCATCTAGTTTCCATCAAATCCAGCTGCAGACACATAAATGCTGTCACTGTTCACATCTGTACACACACACACACACACACACACACACACACACACACACATGCACACACATGCACACACTGTCATTTACACACAGGTCAGAGTGCTAATGTTTAGAGCGCTAACGTTCAGGTCCAGACTGCTAACATTCAGACTGCTAACATTCAGACTGCTAACATTCAGACTGCTAACATTCAGACTGCTAACATTCAGACTGCTAACGTTCAGAGTGCTAACGTTTAGAGCGCTAACGTTCACGTCCAGACTGCTAACATTCAGACTGCTAACATTCAGACTGCTAACATTCAGATTGCTAACGTTCAGAGTGCTAATGTTTAGAGCGCTAACGTTCACGTCCAGACTGCTAACATTCAGACTGCTAACATTCAGACTGCTAACATTCAGATTGCTAACGTTCAGAGTGCTAACGTTTAGAGCGCTAACGTTCACGTCCAGACTGCTAACATTCAGACTGCTAACATTCAGACTGCTAACGTTCAGAGTGCTAACATTTAGAGCGCTAACGTTCACGTTCACAGTGCTAATATTCAGACTGCTAACATTCAGACTGCTAACGTTCAGAGTGCTAACATTCAGACTGCTAACGTTCAGAGTGCTAACATTTAGAGTGTTACCTTTCATGTCTAGAGTGCTAACGCTAACCCTAACCCTAACATTCAGAGCACTAATGTTCAGAGCGCTAACATTCAGACTGCTAACATTCAGACTTCTAACGTTCAGAGTGCTAACATTCAGTCTGCTAACGTTCAGAGTGCTAATGTTCAGAGCGCTAACATTCAGACTGCTAACATTCAGAGCGCTAACATACAGACTGCTAACATTCAGACTTCTAACGTTCAGAGTGCTAACATTCAGACTGCTAACGTTCAGATCGCTAACATTCAGAGCGCTAACATTCAGACTGCTAACGTTCAGTGTGCTAATGTTCGGAGTGCTAACATTCAGACTGCTAACGTTCAGACTGCTAACATTCAGACTGCTAACGTTCAGAGTGCTAACATTCAGACTGCTAACATTCAGACTGCTAACGTTCAGACTGCTAACGTTCAGACTGCTAACATTCAGAGCGCTAACATTCAGACTGCTAACGTTCAGTGTGCTAATGTTCGGAGCGCTAACATTCAGACTGCTAACGTTCCGACTGCTAACATTCAGACTGCTAACGTTCAGACTGCTAACATTCAGACTGCTAACGTTCAGTGTGCTAATGTTCAGAGCGCTAACGTTCAGCTCATTGAGACACATTCAGAAACGAGCCTTTGTGGTCTAGTTTGAATTGACTTTAGTGTCCAGAGGTTTCCTTCAGTTTGGACCAGACGACAGAACAAACACTGATCTCTGGTCAGTTAAAGCAGTTTGATCAAAACAATAACTGATAATCATGATGTCATCAGTCTACAAAAACAATAACTGATAATCATGATGTCATCAGTCTACCAGCCTCCTGTCTTGAACAGACAGGAAGGAGTAGTGGACTACATTCAGTCTGAGGAGTTAAAACACGACCTTTGACCCTGATATACACACTGAGCTGGGAGTAGATACATGAAAGAGCTAAGGACAGACAGGTCAGAGGTCAGACAGGTCGGAGGTCAGACTGCCGTCTCGTGGTCTTCTCTCTGGATCATCTGGTAATGCTGGCGGTTCTCCAGGTACTCAGCCAGGTCCTGGTCTCTGGCTCTCTCAGCGTGCTGTTTGGGAGTCTCACCCTGAAAGACACAGACGTGTGGTTTGATGTGGTTTTAGCTGATCCTGATTAGAGTCCTGATACTGATCATCTGCTGATACACACTTTATAGAACTGTGGATTAGATCTGACAAGACAGTTTACAGACAGACAGACAGACAGACAGTGAGACAGTTTACAGACAGACAGACAGTTTACAGACAGACAGTGAGACAGTTTACAGACAGACATACAGTTTACAGACAGACATACAGTGAGACAGTTTACAGACAGACAGACAGTTTACAGACAGACAGACAGTTTGCAGACAGACAGACAGACAGTATAGCAGCAGCTCTGCACCAACACTGGACAAATTGACACACACACACACACTAACACACACACACACCCACACACACACACACACACACACACACACACACACACTACCAAACACACACAGTAACAAACACACACAGACACACACACACACAGACACACACACACTAACACACACAGTAACAAACACACACAGTAACAAACACACACAGTAACAAACACACACAGACACACACACACACACACTAACACACACACACACTAACACACACACACACACACACTAACAAACACACACTCACACACACACTCACACTAACAAACACACACAGTAACAAACACACACACACACACTGACACATGAACTCTTTTCATTTGCTGGAGAGCAGAAGAAGAAGAAGATTATGGGCTGCTTCCTGTTACCACTGGCTTCACCATGGCAACAGGGAGCCATGGCCTTTGTGTGTGTCGGAGCGGGGCCGGGATCCTGCGGCGCTTCGTCTCTCAATGACACACAACATTAATCACTTGAGAGAAGTGGGTCAGATCCTGGTGGGGGGGGGGGGGTGGGGGGTGGGGGGTGGGGGGGGGGGGGGGGCTGTCTCAGGCTGGTGGTGCTTCATACAGCAGGAAGCAGCCCTGGGTGAGTGCCACCATTCGCCCCCCACTGTTCACTCATCACTAACACTGATGGAGCTGCTGTTTCCCACCAACACTCAACACATCACACAGTCACATGACCACCACGGGAACATAGGAAGTGTGTGTCACAGGTGGTTTACCTGCAGGTCTGTCTTCATGAGCGATGCCCCGCCCTCCACCAGGTAGTGACAGATGCTCCTCTGACAGGAAGTGGCAGCTTTGTGGAGCGCTGTCTCACCTCTGACACACACACACATACACACACACACTATTCAGACTCAGCTGATTTCTGAACTCTGATATTAATGCAGTCCAGCATAAATATCATGATATATAAAATAACTAAATATTATCCGATATATCTGCTGTTCAGTTCATTTGTCACAAGCCAAGTTCAATGTAAAGTAAGGTCATAATACAGTAATGAATATCAGCCCAAATCTAATATTATAATAATAATATATTAGAATGTTATTGTACAACATTTTATTATTATAACATTATAACATTGGATGGATGGATGAATAGAAAGACACTTTATTTATCCCCTAGGGGAAGTTCATGTGTCCACTATCTTAAAAATAGTTAATAATAAATAATAAACAATAATAAGTAAATTGAATTAGTCCACTTCCTTTGGCTGGCTGTTATACAGCCTGATGCCAGTGGGAACAAAGGTTGTCAATATGTAATTATACTATAACATTATCACAGTATAATGTGATAATATCATTATATTATAGCATTAAATTATTATCACATTATATTGTTATAATATAATAACATAGTCACATTATTACATCACAGCATTAAATCATTATCACATTAGTACAGAGAACACAGAAGCCGACTTACGTCTCTCTCTCTGTGACGTCCAGGTGAGACGTGGGAACTAAAAGTAAAAATAAACAAAGTTAGAAACATGTCGCTGTCAGAGGAGCGGGACTAAAGTCCACCTTCAATATCATCTGTGACTAATCTGATGATGTTATAATCTGATGACAGATTCACCTGTAGTCCAACACACACACACACACACACACACACACACACGCACACACACTGATGACTTCTTCTTCTCTGTATATTGGATTTTTCCTTGTTATCATTTTTTTTTATTTCATCTTAACAAATCTCTTCAACTGACTCAAGACTTTTATTTTCTTAAAGTCAGTGAACAGCCTCAGTTGTGGCGCCCCCAGTGGTGAAGTAAAAACAGTGATGTCTGGATCAGAGCTGACGGCAACATGAACTGATGCTTTCACCTGAACATTCACAATCTTCTACAAGACAAACTTCTTTATCATCACATATATATGATATATATGATATATATGATATATATGTCATCTGTCAGTAACATGTGCTCCAGGTCTTTATAGAGATGTTCTTCAGTAGAACGGATCACTGCATTAGAACCAGAACACAAACGACAATAACTGAAACGGTATTTGAACAGAACTAGAGGAATGACTCTGTAATGTATTTACTCATGTTTCTTGATGTAATGTTATTTACTGGTTTATCTCTTTTATTCTACTTCACTTTATTTGTTTCATTGTTGAAACAGGAGTTTCGTTTCTTCTTATCTACACTTGAACAGCCGGAAACACAGAAGCACCTCTTTAATGTTTGAACAAAATGACAATGTTGACAAACGAGTTTGTGAGGTTTGAGATCCAGAGCCGCCAGCTGCTGTTAACGTCTGATGGTCGACTCTTACCATGGTCGATGAGGTACTTGACGATCTCTTTGCTCTCAACCCGCACGGCGTGATGCAGCAGCGTGCAGCCGGCTGCGTCCTGCAACAGCAGGTCCGCCCCCTGCTGGTGGAGCTCCATTAGCTGTATTGTGTTTGATGAAGGCAGAATATAGTTAACGCTCCTCCAGTGTAAAGGTCTGTGTCCATGTGTAGTGTGATTATAGATCAGCTCTAGCTTCTATATTAATACTGTGAAAGTATCAAAGCCTCAGTCCACAGAGAAATGCACACAGCCTGTATTCAGAAACTGAGCCTTAAAACCAGCCGTCAGGACTTCTGGAACTTTGTGATGTCACAACAAAGCAGTCACCAAGCCCCGCCCACCTGGACCCACCATCCACACCTTTACAGGATTTGGTTTCTCTGGGTGTTTTTACCTGAAATCTGCTATTTTTTTATTGGATCAGTCAGAAAACAGTGGGCCGGGGCGTCAAGTAGCTCAGTAGGTTGAGCATCCGCCCCATGTGTAGAGGCTACAGTCCTCGCTGCAGTCGGCCCCGGTTCGAGTCCCGCATCGGACAAGCCCTTAGCTGCATGTCATTCCCCCTCTCTCTTCCTCCCCATTTCCTGTCTCTCTCTACTGCACTATCAATAAAGGCACAAAAAGCCCGAAAAAATAATTAAAAAAAGAAAGAAAAGAAAACAGTCAGCCAATCAGAAGAGAGGCTCAGAGCCTCCTCTCTTCTGATTGGCTGACCAACCTGTTGTTACTAGAGCTCCAGAGAGAAGCCTGAGAGAGGAGATGGTTTAAACAAATGCTCTAACACTTTAAATCAAATAGTGGAAGCTTTAACTTGGAGCAGGATCAGATAAAACATGAACCAGTTGTTGTTTCAGACTCACCTGGTCCAGGTCTTCAGCCTCAATGCAGCTGATCAGCTCTGCCTCTACAGAGCAGAAGAACAACACAGGACGCAGTCAGGAGAACCGAGTCCACTGGGAACCTGACTCTGAACATACAACAGGTGTGAACAGGTAGATCAGCTCAATGTTTCTCAGGTGAGAACCTTTACCTTTCTCAGGGTGGTGTGAGATAGCACTGGAGGGACTGTCAGAGAGAAGAGAAACCGTTAGATATGGACCTGAAGAACCACAGGACAGGAGAACTACCACAGGACAGGTGAACAGGTGAACAGGAGAACTACCACAGAACAGGTGAACAGGTGAACAGGAGAACTACCACAGAACAGGTGAACAGGAGAACCACCATAGGACAGGTGAACAGGAGAACCACCATAGGACAGGTGAACAGGTGAACAGGAGAACCACCACAGGACAGGTGAACAGGAGAACCACCACAGGACAGGTGAACAGGAGAACCACCACAGGACAGGTGAACTACCACAGGACAGGTGAACAGGTGAACAGGAGAACCACCACAGGACAGGTGAACAGGAGAACCACCACAGGACAGGTGAACAGGAGAACCACCACAGGACAGGTGAACAGGTGAACCACCACAGGACAGGTGAACAGGAGAACCACCACAGGACAGGTGAACAGGAGAACCACCACAGGACAGGTGAACTACCACAGGACAGGTGAACAGGTGAACAGAGAACCACCACAGGACAGGTGAACAGAGAACCACCACAGGACAGGTGAACAGGTGAACAGGAGAACCACCACAGGACAGGTGAACAGGAGAACTACCACAGGACAGGTGAACAGGAGAACCACCACAGGACAGGTGAACAGGTGAACCACCACAGGACAGGTGAACAGGTGAACAGGAGAACCACCACAGGACAGGTGAACAGGTGAACCACCACAGGACAGGTGAACAGGAGAACCACCACAGGACAGGTGAACAGGAGAACCACCACAGGACAGGTGAACAGGTGAACCACCACAGGACAGGTGAACAGGTGAACAGGAGAACCACCACAGGACAGGTGAACAGGAGAACTACCACAGGACAGGTGAACAGGTGAACCACCACAGGACAGGTGAACAGTGAACAGGAGAACTACCACAGGACAGGTGAACAGGAGAACCACCACAGGACAGGTGAACAGGTGAACCACCACAGGACAGGTGAACAGGTGAACAGGAGAACCACCACAGGACAGGTGAACAGGAGAACCACCACAGGACAGGTGAACAGGTGAACAGGAGAACCACCACAGGACAGGTGAACAGGTGAACAGGAGAACTACCACAGGACAGGTGAACAGGAGAACCACCACAGGACAGGTGAACAGGTGAACCACCACAGGACAGGTGAACAGGTGAACAGGAGAACCACCACAGGACAGGTGAACAGGAGAACCACCACAGGACAGGTGAACAGGTGAACCACCACAGGACAGGTGAACAGGTGAACAGGAGAACCACCACAGGACAGGTGAACAGGAGAACCACCACAGGACAGGTGAACAGGTGAACCACCACAGGACAGGTGAACAGGTGAACAGGAGAACCACCACAGGACAGGTGAACAGGAGAACCACCACAGGACAGGTGAACAGGAGAACCACCACAGGACAGGTGAACAGGTGAACCACCACAGGACAGGTGAACAGGAGAACCACCACAGGACAGGTGAACAGGTGAACCACCACAGGACAGGTGAACAGGTGAACAGGAGAACCACCACAGGACAGGTGAACAGGTGAACCACCACAGGACAGGTGAACAGGTGAACAGGAGAACCACCACAGGACAGGTGAACAGGAGAACCACCACAGGACAGGTGAACAGGTGAACAGGAGAACCACCACAGGACAGGTGAACAGGTGAACCACCACAGGACAGGTGAACAGGTGAACCACCACAGGAACACAGAGATGGAGTCCTACCGAATCATGGATCTGAAATCAGCGAGGGTGGTGTTGGAGCGATGGACATTGGGGAACTTTGCCTCCCTCCTTCAGGATCACATAGAAACAGGTGGGACAAGATGTTCAGGTGAGGACGGTCAGAGTGAGGTTCTGTGAGGTCTGGGTTTCAGTTAGCAACTAAAACCCTGTCAGTCACACGTGTACAACATGAAGACAGTGATTACATGGGTACGACAGTCGGCTCATGTGGTCTGTGGTTGGCTGATCCAACCCAGCTCCACCCAGTTCTGGATACGTATGAAGAAGATTGAGAAACATCAGAGCGAGTGACGCTCTGGATATCTGATTCGGTCTTAGAGCACCATGTTAGTTAAATAAACAACAACAGATTATGATTTGTTTTTTTATCTCATCATTTATTTCTATGCCAACACAAATATTCCTCACCTGGACTGGTACTGGACTGTTGCTAAGCAACACATAAACATTTTCCTGACCTGATGATGTCATATGATCTGAAGTGTCCAGGCTTCTTCCTTCATCGTCTCCTGACGACCAGACGTCATTTAATTCAAACGTTATTTCTGAAATATTTTCATCTTTGTTTGTTACAGTCTGAGATCGTTAACGACGTTGGCGCTGATTAACGGTTGATGGAACAGCTGTGAAGAGGAGTGATACGTGGAGGGAAAAGTCCCAGAGCAGTTATACTCCATATCGGCACTGAGGGAATGACTCTCGTCCAATCACATTACTTGGTGGAACTAACTGTTGTGTAATAATGTTGTGTTTTATTTTGAAGGTCGGTCTCTTTACTCACTCATAATCAGCCAATCACAGCATTATTAGAGCCTGGTGCTGACATGCTGCATGCTGATTGGCTCCCTGACTGGCCCCCAGAAGTCTAAATCACTACCATACATAATATTCAATATATTTATTTTACTCTCGTTGTAATAAATGTTTGCAGTTTTGTTGTTAATGAAATTCATGAATAAAACTAGTTGTGTTGAGAGGACATTAATCAGGTCCCCTTATTAAATTGATGAGGTTTACAGCGCCCTCTAGTGGTGACCTCCTACACATGAGCTGAGGCTGAGGTCAACACACTGGTTTTAGATTTAGTTTAGGTTAAGTTTAAATTTAAATCATCAGCCTCACAAAATGAGTGGAGGTCGCTGCAGAGTCCTGAGAGATGTGCACAGGTGAGTTACCTGCACAGGGTCGTCTTGGAGGAGCTCTGGGACAAAGCATCAGCCACTGAGCTGTCACTGGAGATCCTCCTCCTCTGGAAGTCTCTCACCCTGAAACACAGAGCTGTGGGTTCATGGTCCAGCTGCAGTCCACCCGACACACCTCCCTTCTCACACTAGAGGAGGAATCTAGACCTGAGCCCCCCCCCCTCACCTGGGTGTGTCTGAGGAGGTGGGGGAGGATGGGGAGCAGGGGAAGGCGAACTGTCTCTGCTGGTCCTGGTGCTCCTCTGAGTCCACCAGGTCCGGCATCCCAGGGGAGGTGCCCACGGTCTCCTTTAATACGAGCTCCGGATCCAGGATGTAGAGCTCCTCCTGAGAGATCTCCGTGACGTAGTTCAGGTGCTCCTGGAAAACCAGGAGAAGCTCAGGAACCAGCTGACGTCTGCAGCCTGTACTGTTCATAAAACCAGTTCAGAGGACTAAGACCAGCTGGGGGTCTGTGAACAGCTGTCATACCTGAGCTCGGTCGATCCTGTAGAAGCGGTCTGCAGTCGTACCTGAAAGACAAGAACACAGGTCAGGTTCTTTGAGAGCCGGACTGACGGGGGGGGGGGGGGTGTTGATGTGGACTCACAGTCGAGGAAACACCACTTCAGGGACAGTTTCTGTGAAGATAGACACTCCCCCCTCATCGTGTCACTGTCCTGAAAGAGCAGGAACAGAGACGACACATGAACACAAGTCTCTCAGGAGAACTGGACTCTGGTGGACTCATGTTACTGTAACCTCCAGTCCGGTCTGGATTCTGGTTGTGGACTCTGGTCTGGAGGGTTTTACTGCTGTACCTGGTCTAAGTTTTCCTGCAGACGCTCAATGAGCAGGCGGCAGGTCTCCAGGTCACTGTCTCCGGGGACGGTGATGACTCCGAGCGGCATGGCTGCAGAGACAGAGAGAGACAGAGACAAAGGCACAGAGACAGACACAGAGAGAAAGACAGAGACAGAGAGACAGAGAGAGAAAGACAGAGAGACAGAGAGAGAGAGACAGACAGACACAAAGACAGAGAGAGACAGACAGACAGAGAGACAGAGACAGAGACAGACACAGAGACAGACAGAGACAGAGACAGACACAGAGAGAAAGACAGAGACAGAGAGACAGAGAGAGAGAGACAGACAGACACAAAGACAGAGAGAGACAGACAGACAGACAGACAGACAGACAGACAGACAGACAGACAGACAGACAGACAGACAGTGAGACAGACACAGAGAGACAGACAGAAAGAGAGAGACAGACACAGAGAGAGACACAGAGAGAGAGACAGACAGACGGACAGACAGACAGACAGACAGAGAGACAGACAGTGAGACAGACACAGAGAGACAGACAGAAAGAGAGAGACAGACAGAGAGAGAGAGACAGACAGAGAGAGAGAGACAGAGAGAGAGAGAGACAGACAGACAGAGAGACAGACAGTGAGACAGACACAGAGAGACAGACAGAAAGAGAGAGACAGACACAGAGAGAGAGGACACGTACAGGTTAAAGTAGCAACAGCAGTGGGCGGAGTCATGTCAAGTCAGTGTTTTCCAGTCATGTTCATGTGAGTATAGATGAATATCAAGTGTGTGATGTCATCAGCGTGTGATGTCATCAGCTGACTGACTGATCAGGTCTCGGTGGACCCTCTGAAGACGTGGACTCACAGGCCTCCTTCAGCTGGTCCTTGTCGTAGTGCAGAGCCTCGTAGGCCGCCATGCTGATCCTGTTCACTCTGATCTGCAGCGTGTCAGGGAGGGGCTGCTGACTGCACACACACACACACACACACACACACACACACACACACTGAGTGAGGACTGCAGGTCAGGTGATCAGTATGAGGGACTAGGTTCTGACGTACTCGTTGAGGTGGGGCATGGAGATCCTCCTCTTGGTCTTCTGGACCAGGTTGGCCTGGTTCCTCAGGTTGATGCGGATCACGGACGGAGCCAGTTTACAGGGTTCCCCGTCCACCTGCATGGGGATGGACTTGTAGGTGGTGAGGGTCACCTCTTTACACTGGTGCAGACGCTCGCCGTGACCCCCCACCTGCAGCGTGGCCTGGACATAGACATCAGCTGATCAGATAATGTGACCCGAAGGTGTTTCCTGGTTTCATGTATGGATTATATGGCTATTAATAAACAGCTGATTAAATCTAATCAATAAAACATCAGACGAGGTGTTAAAGTGAATGTGGGACAAATGAAACTTGAAGCTACTGAAATATTAAAATAAATGAGCAGATTTGTGAAGTTCTTGGAAACATCACAAATCCTCCTGAAGTTTTAGTCTTTGGATAATACACGTTAGCCGCTCAAAAAGTGTGTTCATCCACTATTTTCTCATAAAATGATCCAGGTATCAAATCAAACATTTTAACACTGTAGAAGAAGAATTTAGTTAACTGTAAAAAATGAAATCAAAGTATATATCAGCAAAAATATTACTCTCAAAAAAAGTTGCTAACTAGCCTAGCACTAGCGAGTTAGCCTAGCAAGCTAAAGTTAAAACAAGCAGACTGTCGATTCTTACAGAACTTTTGATTCATCATTAAGATAAATGGTTTGTAAACACATTGTGTTTTTTGCAGAAAGTTTCACGACATGTTAGAAGCTGTTCAAATTAAGTTCAGAGGAAATTTAAGAGCTGTGACTTTGACATCCTGAGAATCTAAAACATAAATTACAAATTATTTAAATCTGTCTGAGGGTAAAATGTATGTTTCTTGTGCCAGAAATGGCGACCATCTGGTCTGATCTGGTCTGATGTGGTCTGATGGTCTGATGTGGTCTGATGTGGTCTGATGGTCTGATGTGGTCTGATGGTCTGATGGTCTGAGGTGGTCTGAGGGTCTGAGGGTCTGATGGTCTGATGTGGTCTGAGGGTCTGAGGGTCTGATGGTCTAATGGTCTGATGTGGTCTGATGGTCTAATGGTCTGATGTGGTCTGATGGTCTGATGGTCTGATGGTCTGATGGTCTGATGGTCTGAGGTGGTCTGAGGTGGTCTGAGGGTCTGAGGTGGTCTGATGGTCTGAGGTGGTCTGAGGTGGTCTGATGGTCTGAGGTGGTCTGAGGTGGTCTGATGGTCTGAGGGGGTCTGATGGTCTGAGGTGGTCTGAGGTGGTCTGAGGGTCTGAGGGGGTCTGATGGTCTGAGGTGGTCTGAGGTGGTCTGAGGTGGTCTGATGGTCTGAGGTGGTCTGAGGTGGTCTGATGGTCTGAGGGTCACAGGGTCTGAGTTGGTCTGATGGTCTGATGGTCTGAGGTGGTCTGAGGGTCTGAGGTGGTCTGATGGTCTGAGGTGGTCTGAGGTGGTCTGATGGTCTGAGGTGGTCTGAGGTGGTCTGAGGTGGTCTGAGGGTCTGAGGTGGTCTGATGGTCTGAGGTGGTCTGAGGTGGTCTGAGGTGGTCTGAGGGTCTGAGGGTCTGAGGTGGTCTGATGGTCTGAGGTGGTCTGAGGTGGTCTGATGGTCTGAGGTGGTCTGAGGTGGTCTGAGGTGGTCTGAGGGTCTGAGGTGGTCTGATGGTCTGATGGTCTGAGGTGGTCTGAGGGTCTGAGGTGGTCTGATGGTCTGAGGTGGTCTGAGGTGGTCTGATGGTCTGAGGTGGTCTGAGGTGGTCTGAGGTGGTCTGAGGGTCTGAGGGTCTGAGGTGGTCTGATGGTCTGAGGTGGTCTGAGGTGGTCTGAGGTGGTCTGAGGGTCTGAGGGTCTGAGGTGGTCTGAGGGTCTGAGGGTCTGAGGTGGTCTGATGGTCTGAGGTGGTCTGAGGTGGTCTGAGGTGGTCTGAGGGTCTGAGGGTCTGAGGTGGTCTGATGGTCTGAGGTGGTCTGAGGTGGTCTGATGGTCTGAGGTGGTCTGATGTGGTCTGATGAGAGCTCACCAGAGACGTCATGGTGAAGCCGATGACCTCGATGAAGCCGTCGTCATGACGCTGAGGTTCAAAGTCTTGATGCTCACTAGGGTGACCCCACGGCATGGTGCCTGCACAGTACCTGCACACACACAGACACGCACGCACACACACGCACGCACACACACACGCACGCACACACACACGCATGCACAGACACACACACACACACACGCATGCACAGACACGCACGCACACACACATGCACGCACGCACACACACACACACATGCGTAACTGACAGAGTGAACCAATCACAGCCTGCTTCTACTTCCTGTCTGACACGCTGATTTCTACAGGAGAGAAGAAGTACCTGGGGATGTTGAGGAACAGCAGACACTGTAGCTTCAGGTCCTGGACTTTGGCTGTCAGGTCTGTCCCATCACACTGGGGGGGGAACACACACACACACACACACACACACACACACACACACACTGTCAAACATGACACACAGCAGGACGCTGTGACGCACAGACTGACTGACATGGAGCCGGTTTTTCATGAGGTTTGTTGACAACAGGAAAAAGAAAAGCAGTCAGAGTGATGTCATCAGTGTTTCCACTCACCACCACTTTGATGTGTTTGGCGAGGTCTTTGGAACTCCCGCTCAGGAAGTCAGAAAACGCCGTCTGAAACACACAGACACACAGGTCAGACCGTTGAGTGTGTGATGGTCAGACAGACTCAGTGAGTACTCTCACCCCTGCGTAGAACATCTTGTTCCTGAAGCGGCTGTTGAACTTCTCTGGGTTCGCCTCTGAAACACAAACAACAACAACAACAACACAGTCTGTGATCAGCTGATATTAAACATGATATACTTTTATTTCATTTTTCACAGTGAGTGAAAGAGTGAGAGAGTGAGTGAGTGAGTGACTGAGAGACAGAGAGGGAGAGTGAAAGAGTGAGAGAGTGAGTGAGTGAGTGACTGAGAGACAGAGAGGGAGAGTGAGTGAGTGAGTGAGTGACAGAGAGAGAGAAAGAGAGACAGAGTGAGAGAGTGAGAGAGTGAGTGAGTGACAGAGAGAGAGAAAGAGACAGAGTGAGAGAGTGAGAGAGTGAGTGAGTGAGTGAGTGACAGAGAGAGAGAAAGAGAGACAGAGTGAGAGAGTGAGAGAGTGAGTGAGTGAGTGAGTGACAGAGAGAGAGAAAGAGAGACAGAGTGAGAGAGTGAGAGAGTGAGTGAGTGACAGAGAGAGAGAAAGAGAGACAGAGTGAGAGAGTGAGAGAGTGAGTGAGTGAGTGAGTGACAGAGAGAGAGAAAGAGAGACAGAGTGAGAGAGTGAGAGAGTGAGTGAGTGACAGAGAGAGAGAAAGAGAGACAGAGTGAGAGAATGAGGGAGTGAGTGAGTGACTGAGAGAGAGAAAGAGAGACAGAGTGAGTGAGTGAGTGAGTGAGTGACAGAGAGAGAGAAAGAGAGACAGAGTGAGAGAGTGAGTGAGTGACAGAGAGAGAGAAAGAGAGACAGAGTGAGAGAGTGAGTGAGTGAGTGACAGAGAGAGAGAAAGAGAGACAGAGTGAGTGAGTGAGTGACTGAGTGACTGAGACAGAGAGACAGAGAGGGAGAATGAGAGAGTGAGTGAGTGACTGAGAGAGAGAAAGAGAGACAGAGTGAGTGAGTGAGTGAGTGAGTGACTGAGTGACTGAGAGACAGAGAGGGAGAGTGAGAGAGTGAGTGAGTGACTGAGAGAGAGAAAGAGAGACAGAGTGAGTGAGTGAGTGAGTGAGTGAGTGACAGAGAGAGAGAAAGAGAGACAGAGTGAGAGAGTGAGTGAGTGAGTGAGTGAGTGACAGAGAGAGAGAAAGAGACAGAGTGAGAGAGTGAGAGAGTGAGTGAGTGAGTGAGTGAGTGACAGAGAGAGAGAAAGAGAGACAGAGTGAGAGAGTGAGTGAGTGAGTGACAGAGAGAGAGAAAGAGACAGAGTGAGAGAGTGAGAGAGTGAGTGAGTGAGTGAGTGACAGAGAGAGAGAGAAAAAGAGACAGAGTGAGAGAGAGAGTGAGTGAGTGAGTGACAGAGAGAGAGAAAGAGAGACAGAGTGAGAGAGTGAGAGAGTGAGTGAGTGAGTGAGTGAGTGACAGAGAGAGAGAAAGAGAGACAGAGTGAGAGAGTGAGAGAGTGAGTGAGTGACAGAGAGAGAGAAAGAGAGACAGAGTGAGAGAGTGAGAGAGTGAGTGAGTGAGTGAGTGACAGAGAGAGAGAAAGAGAGACAGAGTGAGAGAATGAGAGAGTGAGTGAGTGACTGAGAGAGAGAAAGAGAGACAGAGTGAGTGAGTGAGTGAGTGACAGAGAGAGAGAAAGAGAGACAGAGTGAGAGAATGAGAGAGTGAGTGAGTGACTGAGAGAGAGAAAGAGAGACAGAGTGAGTGAGTGAGTGAGTGAGTGACAGAGAGAGAGAAAGAGAGACAGAGTGAGAGAGTGAGTGAGTGAGTGACAGAGAGAGAGAAAGAGAGACAGAGTGAGTGAGAGAGTGAGTGAGTGACTGAGAGAGAGAAAGAGAGACAGAGTGAGTGAGTGAGTGAGTGAGTGACAGAGAGAGAGAAAGAGAGACAGAGTGAGAGAGTGAGTGAGTGAGTGACAGAGAGAGAGAGAAAGAGAGACAGAGTGAGTGAGTGAGTGACTGAGTGACTGAGTGACTGAGAGACAGAGAGGGAGAATGAGAGAGTGAGTGAGTGACTGAGAGAGAGAAAGAGAGACAGAGTGAGTGAGTGAGTGAGTGAGTGACAGAGAGAGAGAAAGAGAGACAGAGTGAAAGAGTGAGAGAGTGAGTGAGTGAGTGACAGAGAGAGAGAAAGAGAGACAGAGTGAAAGAGTGAGAGAGTGAGTGAGTGAGTGACAGAGAGAGAGAAAGAGAGACAGAGTGAGTGAGTGAGTGACTGAGTGACTGAGTGACTGAGAGAGAGAGAAAGAGAGACAGAGTGAGAGAGTGAGTGAGTGACTGAGAGAGAGAGACAGAGAGGGAGAGTGAGAGAGTGAGTGAGTGACTGAGAGAGAGAAAGAGAGACAGAGTGAGTGAGTGAGTGAGTGAGTGACAGAGAGAGAGAAAGAGAGACAGAGTGAGTGAGTGAGTGAGTGAGTGAGTGACAGAGAGAGAGAAAGAGAGACAGAGTGAGAGAGTGAGAGAGTGAGTGAGTGACAGAGAGAGAGAAAGAGACAGAGTGAGAGAGTGAGAGAGTGAGTGAGTGAGTGAGTGAGTGACAGAGAGAGAGAAAGAGAGACAGAGTGAGAGAGTGAGTGAGTGAGTGAGTGAGTGACAGAGAGAGAGAAAGAGACAGAGTGAGAGAGTGAGAGAGTGAGTGAGTGAGTGAGTGAGTGACAGAGAGAGAGAAAGAGACAGAGTGAGAGAGTGAGAGAGTGAGTGAGTGACAGAGAGAGAGAAAGAGACAGAGTGAGAGAGTGAGTGAGTGAGTGAGTGAGTGAGTGAGTGACAGAGAGAGAGAAAGAGACAGAGTGAGAGAGTGAGAGAGTGAGTGAGTGACAGAGAGAGAGAAAGAGACAGAGTGAGAGAGTGAGTGAGTGAGAGTGAGTGACAGAGAGAGAGAAAGAGACAGAGTGAGAGAGTGAGAGAGTGAGTGAGTGAGTGAGTGAGTGACAGAGAGAGAGAAAGAGACAGAGTGAGAGAGTGAGAGAGTGAGTGAGTGACAGAGAGAGAGAGAAAGAGACAGAGTGAGAGAGTGAGTGAGTGAGTGAGTGAGTGACAGAGAGAGAGAAAGAGACAGAGTGAGAGAGTGAGAGAGTGAGTGAGTGAGTGAGTGAGTGACAGAGAGAGAGAAAGAGACAGAGTGAGAGAGTGAGAGAGTGAGTGAGTGAGTGAGTGACAGAGAGAGAGAAAGAGACAGAGTGAGAGAGTGAGAGAGTGAGTGAGTGAGTGAGTGACAGAGAGAGAGAAAGAGAGACAGAGTGAGAGAGTGAGAGAGTGAGTGAGTGACAGAGAGAGAGAAGAGAGACAGAGTGAGTGAGTGAGTGAGTGAGTGACAGAGAGAGAGAAAGAGAGACAGAGTGAGTGAGTGAGTGAGTGAGTGACAGAGAGAGAGAAAGAGAGACAGAGTGAGAGAGTGAGTGAGTGAGTGAGTGAGTGACAGAGAGAGAGAAAGAGACAGAGTGAGAGAGTGAGAGAGTGAGTGAGTGAGAGAGAGAGAGAAAGAGACAGAGTGAGAGAGTGAGAGAGAGAGAGTGAGTGAGTGAGTGAGTGACAGAGAGAGAGAAAGAGAGACAGAGTGAGAGAGTGAGTGAGTGAGTGAGTGAGTGACAGAGAGAGAGAAAGAGAGACAGAGTGAGAGAGTGAGTGAGTGAGTGAGTGAGTGACAGAGAGAGAGAAAGAGAGACAGAGTGAGAGAGTGAGAGAGTGAGTGAGTGAATGTGTGACTTACCTCTCGACTCGTGGAAGCCCAGTGTGACGTGAGCATCGAAGCCCAGACTGAAGTAGTTGTTGAAGACGTCAATAGGAAGCTGAGAGACAAACAGGGACATGAGTCAAACACAACGTGAGGCTGAGTGACCTCTGACCTCTGACCTCTGTGTGACACTGACCTTGTCTGTCTGATGCTCGTCCCTGTCCTCCGCTCGCGCCTCAGGGTTGGACTCCACATTGAGGTTCCACCGGTCCAGCTGGACAATGTTTCCGTCCTCAACGTGAGACAGGATCTTTGTGATGGGTTCATCAGTGTAGCCCTGAGACAGGAGGAGGAGGAGGAGGAGGACATGAGTGTTGTTAACATAATTAGAAGATGTAGGACCAGTAGAGTCCACTAGAACCTGTAGAACCAATAGAACTCACCCCGCCCCAGTTCAGAGTCCGAGCCAGGTCGTTACCAGTTCCCAGAGGAAGGATCCCGACGGGAGGCTGAGGACGAAGGTTCAACTGGTCCAGGACCGACAGGATCCATCCAACCTGAACACACACACCCACACACACACACACACACACATGCACGTACACATGCACGTACACATGCACGTACACACACACACACACACACAATGTTCTCAGTTCTCCACTGGGAGGTGCCAAAGTTCAAGTTAACGTCAACACAAGATCATTTCAGCAACATTCAAGTGAAACATTGAACCAGAGCAGGAAGAGAGAGAGATGATCAACTGACATTATTTACATTAATGTCATTAAAAATGTAACTAATGTCAGTTCTGAGTCTGAGTTGATGATTTTATTGATTTATTATTTTAATCTGCTGGACTCACTGTCCCGTCTCCTCCACAGGCCAAGATCCTCAGGTTGGGCACTTTGGCATACAGCTCCAGCCTGTAAGAGACAGAGACTGGTCAGACTGGTCAGACTGGTCAGACTGGAGAGATCTGGTCAGACTGGTTAGACTGGGGAGAGGTGGGGGGGGGGGGGGGGGATGACTGAGGTGAAGTGGGGGGGGGCTTGAAGAGGAAAGAATAAACTGCCTCCATTTTTCTTTCACTCGTGTTTTAGCCCCTCCCTCTCAGCAAGTGAGGAAAAGATGTGAAAGGAAAGGAGGAAACACACTTTTCCTTGTCATCGGAGTGATGTCAGAGTGATGTCAGAGTGATGTCAGCGGAATGTCAGCATGATGTCAGAGTGATGTCAGTGATGTCAGAGTGATGTCAGTGTGATGTCAGCATGATGTCAGAGTGATGGCAGAGTGATTTCAGTGTGATGCCAGCATGATGTCAGAGTGATGTCAGAGTGATGTCAGAGTGATGTCAGAGTGATGGCAGAGTGATTTCAGTGTGATGCCAGCATGATGTCAGAGTGATGTCAGAGTGATGTCAGCATGATGTCAGAGTGATGTCAGAGTGATGTCAGCATGATGTCAGAGTGATGTCAGAGTGATGTCAGCGGAATGTCAGCATGATGTCAGAGTGATGTCAGTGATGTCAGAGTGATGTCAGTGTGATGTCAGCATGATGTCAGAGTGATGTCAGTGATGTCAGAGTGATGTCAGTTTGATGTCAGCATGATGTCAGAGTGATGGCAGAGTGATTTCAGTGAAGTAGAATCAGCTGCAGCATCAATCACCTTTCTAATAAAAAATGTGTTGGTTCTTTAATAGATCTCTGAAACAGCCCCCCCCCTCCTACACACACACACACACACACACACACACACACACACACACACACACACACACACACACACACACACACACACACACACACACACACTCCTCCAATCAGGAATAAGGAAACTGGAGCACCTCAACATTTCTGGGTCATACAAGGAGCGATCAAACAAGGGAACTAAGATGTGCCCGCCCAACCCCCCTGAGGGTCCAAGTGGCTGATCTTACCCCTCTCTAGGCCCCCCCTTGGTCAGGTCGAACACCTGTCGAGGGTTCAGGTACCACATGAAGGACTGGATGATCTTGGCTCCCTAAAGAAGAAGAGACAGAATCATCAGTCAGTCAGTCAGACAGGTTGTTGTTAATCCTTCCTGTGGTCACTGCTTTGATGTGTTGATGAGTTGAACTACCTGGTTCCCGCCGCTCTTTGGGTTGACAAACACCAGCAGAGGCTTCATGAGCTGAGAGGGGAGGGGCTTCACCAGGAAAGGCTTCCAGCGGCCATCTTGGAGCTGAGAGACACAACAGAAAGCCGCAGTCTGACTCTGAGCTATTAACCTTATTACATTACATTCTCCCACCTCATTAACCTTAATACATCAAATACTCTATTTTTACTGCAGCTGCTCCTCAGACTCACTGTGACGATTCAGGGTCATTAAAGGTCAGACTGATGCTGCTGATAAAGGACAAGTGATTTAAAGAAACAGCAGCTGAGGCTCCATCTGCTGAACCTGATGTTAGCTAACATCTGGAGAGTGATGTATCTTTGCAGCACCACGAAGTTTAATTTATAACAGCTGTGATATAGATTCTGTGATTTCTATATGTGAACAATCTCTGCTCCTCACCTCAGATCCCTTCTTACTCGTCTTGTTGCACTTCAGTGACGTCCTCTTCTTCTTCTTACTGGACTTCAGAGACGACTGCAGGACGAAGACAAACAGAGAGGTGTCCTTCATTTTACTGTGTGAGGAGCTGGACCTGGTTTCACACTGGTTTCAGAGCTGATCCAGATCTAACAGACCACATCCATAACCCTAACTGTGCAGAACCCTGCTAATAAACTGTGCACGAACAGTAAGATTTTAATGTGTTGTCAAATTGAACAACCACACAGGAGTGGGTCACTGCAGAAGAGGTTTTACAAGTTAGTCAAATAAATGTATTGCTAGAGAACATTTTAAAACAACAAATGTTAACCAACGATTGAGTTTGGTTTAATTCTGTCATCAAACAACCAACTAATTCACTACTAATCACCAATATTCACTAATATTCATCAGAAAACCGACAAACAAAAAGATTGGGTGATGAAACATGGACGACAAATACAAACACAAAATACAAATTAACAGTTTTGCATAAAACTGAACCATGACACAGAATAAATCCACTGACAGTTAAGAAAGTGTAGTCCTAGTGTGTGTGTGTGTGTGTGTGTGTGTGTGTGTGCGCGCGTGTGTGCGCGTGTGTGCGCGCACCTGTGGTCGACGGACCCTGATGATCCAGGTAGGGGGGATGATGACGGCAGCGTGAGCGCCCAGAGAGCAACACTCCTCTATCTGCTGCAGCATGAAGCATGTCACCTTGTTGTGATACTGAAGCACAGACAGGAAGTCATAGACAGGAAATCACCTGACAGGAAGTCACCTGACAGGAAGTCACCTGACAGGAAGTCACCAACAGCTGCCCACCCAGAATAAAGGTATGATACACCATACACACCTGTATTGACTGACGCACGCATCCTTTGGTATTTAAATATATAAAGCATTCACAACCGTTAGCCTCAGTTAGCTCAGATAGCTTCAGTTAGCCCCAAATAGCCTCAGTTAGCTCAGATAGCTTCAGTTAGCCCCAAATAGCCCCAGTTAGCTCAGATAGCTTCAGTTAGCCCCAAATAGCCTCAGTTAGCTCAGATAGCTTCAGTTAGCCCCAAATAGCCTCAGTTAGCTCAGAGAGCTTCAGTTAGCCCCAAATAGCCCCAGTTAGCTCAGATAGCTTCAGTTAGCCCCAAATAGCCTCAGTTAGCTCAGATAGCTTCAGTTAGCCCCAAATAGCCTCAGTTAGCTCAGATAGCCTTGGCTAGCTCAGATATCCTCGGGTTAGCTCACATACAGCAGATACAGCCCCCCCCCCCCGGTAACCACAGGAGGAAGACAAGCTAACATTAGCTAATCCTGGACTGAGTTCTATTAGTTATCAATACAAGAAGAGGAGGGCTGTTATTGATTATTATAGTGTTGTTACCCAATCAGGTATCAGGTCTGCACCTGAAACAGACAGACAGACAGGTTGTGACCTTACCGCCTGTTTACACCACGAGCAGCTGATCGCAACAATCTCTTTACTGTGGAACGAGAACTTCTGTTGAAAACCCTGAGGGAGAGACAATCACACAGTGAGACAGAGAGAGAGAGAGAGAGACAGAGAGACAGACAGAGGGAGCGAGAGAGAGACAGAGAGAGAGACAATCACACAGTGAGACAGAGAGAGAGAGAGACAGAGAGACAGACACAGAAAGAGACAGAGACAGACAGGTGACACTCACCTTCCCACACTGTCGACACTTCCCTGTCTGACGTCTCCTGTGGACCCAGTGATGTCTCACCACGTTGGACTGAAACAGTGAATCAACAGTTCATGTTGTTTATGTGACAGTGAATGTGTTGTGATCATGTGACAGAGTCGATGACATCACAGCAGTGACTCACTGACCTCTCTAATGGCTCGGGATCCTGGTTCTCTGAACGATGGCTTGCACCTGAAATTGATCTGATCACAGAGACAGAGAGAATCATTAACTCCGTTAGTCCACACCTGTTCTAGACCCGGTCCAGACCCAGTCCAGAACCGATCCACACCTCGTCTACACCTCATCCAGACCTGATCCAGACCCGGTCCACACCTCATCCAAACCTCATCCAGACCTGATCTAGACATGATCCCGACCTGATCCAGACCAGGTCCACACCTGGTCCACACCTCATCCACACCTCATCCAGACATGATCCAGACCTGATCCAGACCCGGTCCAGACCTGATCCAGACCTGGTCCAGACCTGATTCAGACCTGGTCCACACCTCATCTAGACCTGATCCACACCTGATCTAAACATGATCCAGACCTGATCCAGACATGATCCAGACCTGATCAAGACATGATCCACACCTGATCTAGACCTAATCCACACCTGATCTAAACATGATCTAGACCTGGTAAAGACCTGATCCAGACATGATCCAGACCTGATCTACACCTGATCTACACCTGATCCACACCTGATCAAGACCCGGTCCACACCTCATCCAGACATGATCCACACCTGATCTAGACCTAATCCACACCTGATCTAAAAATGATCCAGACCTGGTAAAGACCTGATTCAGACCTGATCTAGACCTGATCTACACCTGATCTAGACCTGATCCACACCTGATCTAAACATGATCCAGACCTGTTCTAGACCTGATCTACACCTGATCTACACCTGATCCAGACCTGTAAAGACCTGATCCAGACCTGGTCCAGGCTTTACCTTCTCCAGCTGCTCCATACACATGGTGTGGACTGAGATCTTACACCCGGCACACTTCTTCCTCGCCACAGACTTTTGCTGCAGAAAACAAGAACAGAGTTGTTGTGTAGTAAGAGAGACTGTAAACACTATGAGCAGGGGGGCGGGGGGTGGGGGGTTATCTCAAGATAACAAGATAAAAAATACTTTCTTGCCCTCCAGACCCCTGAAATGAGGGAAGTTAAAATGTTTGAAATCTTTCATTTATTCATTTAAAGAGTGACAGCTGTGAAACACCCACTGAGCAGGTCACATGACTCTGTGACTCACCAGCGACTTGGCGACGCAGTACTGCTCTCCAACATAACAGAAGTCTCCAGACCCACTGGTCTCAAACCAGATGTGGTCCCCGAACTGGGCATTATCCTGTGACGGAAAAGAGTGGGAAACACAAAAACATGTTCAGGACCACAGTCCTGCTCAGGGTCACATGATGCTAATAGCGCTTCTCTATTTATTTTAAATTGAGCTGCACAATACGCAAAAAAATCATATTGTGATTATTTTTGCAAATTCTCTTTATGACTGGAGAATATGATCTGTAGGCCAGGGCATCTCTGTAGCACCACAACACTGATGGTACTAACAATGCTAATGCTAACAGTGATTTTTTTTCAGATTTGGATATTACACTTGGTCATATTGAGATTTCGATGAATTCTGCAGCTCTACTTTTAAAGTGTTTGATTTTCATCAGGAGTCTCTCCTCACTTTGTTTTATATTGTAGAACCAAAACCCACAGTGAGGCGTCTTATTACTGTGGTCCATGTCTGTGGTTAAGGACCTGAAGACCTTAAGAGCTGAGACCTGAGACCTGAGACCTGAAGAGCTGAGACCTGAGGACCTGAGACCTGAAGACCTGAAGAGCTGAGACCTGAGGACCTGAAGACCTGAGGACCTGAGACCTGAAGAGCTGAGACCTGAGGACCTGAGACCTGAAGACCTTAAGAGCTGAGACCTGAGACCTGAGACCTGAAGAGCTGAGACCTGAGGACCTGAGACCTGAAGACCTGAAGAGCTGAGACCTGAAGACCTGAGGACCTGAGACCTGAAGAGCTGAGACCTGAGGACCTGAGACCTGAAGACCTGAGGACCTGAAGACCTGAGGGCCTGAGACCTGAGACCTGAGACCTGAAGAGCTGAGGACCTGAGGACCTGAAGACCTGAGGACCTGAGACCTGAAGAGCTGAGACCTGAGGACCTGAGACCTGAGACCTGAGACCTGAAGAGCTGAGGACCTGAGGACCTGAAGACCTGAGGACCTGAGACCTGAAGAGCTGAGACCTGAGGACCTGAGACCTGAGACCTGAGACCTGAAGAGCTGAGACCTGAAGAGCTGAGACCTGAAGACCTGAGACCTGAAGACCTGAGGACCTGAGACCTGAAGAGCTGAGACCTGAGGACCTGAGACCTGAGACCTGAGACCTGAAGAGCTGAGACCTGAGGACCTGAAGACCTGAGGACCTGAGACCTGAAGAGCTGAGACCTGAGGACCTGAGACCTGAGACCTGAGACCTGAAGAGCTGAGACCTGAGGACCTGAAGACCTGAGGACCTGAGACCTGAAGAGCTGAGACCTGAGGACCTGAGACCTGAGACCTGAAGAGCTGAGACCTGAAGAGCTGAGACATGAGGACCTGAAGACCTGAGGACCTGAGACCTGAAGACCTGAGGACCTGAGACCTCAGGTCTTTCTGCTCCCACCTCCTTCATGTTGTGTCTTCATCTTCATTAAAGAAGGATTCACAGTGTCTCCCTCCTCAGACATTAAACTGCTTCATCTGGACTGAGAGCCACAGTTCCTTATTATTGATCAGTTAACATTAGACTGAGTGTGTGCAGAGAGCAGTGACTGATATTAGTGAGGATATTATCTGTCAGTGACTCACGCTCCAGTCCACGGTGCTACTGGGCTCTTGCAGCAGGTCGCTCTGACTGGACGTTGAGATGCTCGGCGGAGTCGCCGCATGCTGCAGACCTGACTTCGCGATGGCTTTCCTGAAACCACAAGAGACATGCACTGTTTGATTCTGACTTTATTAATGTATAGTTTTATTTGTGTTAATGTTTCCTTTAAATGGTGGAGGATGAAGGCCTTCACTCTGCAGGACAAACCAGGTGTAGACAAGTCTGAGTCCGTCCCTGCTGCAGACAGAGTGTCTCGGCAGGTCCGAGAGCTCTAGAAGTGTCTCATGAACACCACGATGAGACGTCACATGATCCTTCATCATCATAGACACAGTAAATCTGATTCAACCATTAATTTGTTTGTCTGATTGCAATTGTTCATGTCATCACTACTGTTGTTGCCATGGTTACCTGGAGCCTCATATATAGTAAGCACTGATTTACTGCAGTGATGAACCTGTTGATCACACCATTTTATTGATGAGGTGACTCACACAGATACTGTATGTGTCAGCCAATCAGGAGCAACCAGCGTTCACCACACACCCCATGTGTCTGCATGAGGGGGTTCTTACTGTGTTTATAAGTGAACTATTGACTATGCTGTGACATCACACACACACGCACACGCACACACAAGCATACACGCACGCACGCACACACACACACACACACACACACACACATTCATGAACCTTAGCAACAGAGCTGCTGTGATCAGTCGTTGTTGTGTGAGCTGCTAATGAGGATGTTTGTGTCATCATCCTCCATCCCTTCATGACTCTGCCTCCTCACCTGTATTTCCTGTCTCCTCTGCACTAAGAACATCTACAGGTACAAATGAAGAAATCTTGAACCTTATCATCACCTCTCTACTTTCACTTTCTCCACATCAGATCTAAAACTACAAACAACTCTTCAGCCAGGTGACATGTTGCAGTAAAACCAGGAAACCAGGTGAACACCCAGAGGAGGGAGGAGGAAAACACACACTTGAACACACACTCAGAGACGAGTGTTTCAACACACTGAGGATGAGCTGAGCTAACTGAGCTGAACTAATCGAGCTAGGTGAGCTAACTGAGCTGAGCTAACTGAGTTAAGCTAACTTATCAAACAGTAGCCGGCTACATACAGCAGGAAGGCGCTCCAGTTCTCCAGGCGGGAGTCGTAGCCGTGGGCCCCCAGAGGACTGAGGGCCCCGGGGCCCCTGTAGAAGGCCGGGTGGGTGAGGTAGTAGACTGAGGCCCTGCGGCTGGGCAGCGGGGGCCCTCTCCCAGGCCAGGGGCTCCCAGCTTTGGAGATGGTGGAGATCTTCCTCCTCCTCCTCTGGATGGAGGCGCGGCAGCGGCTGTAAGGAGCCGAGTCACCTGAACACACCTGAGACGAGTTCCTGCGGAGGCAGCGAGGGGCCCGGATCAGGGGCCGCGAGGTCGACGGCAGCTGCGGGACCTTTCTCATCACCTCCAGGGTGGAGGAGTGAGAGACGTGTCCATCAGGGGACCAGGAGGCGTCGTCTTCCTCCTCGGCCAGCTGCTCCACCTCTGACGGCTGACTGGCTTCTGATTGGCTGTCGTCATTGCTGGAGTAATCGTCACTGTCCTCATCTCCGTCTGAGTGGAGGCTGCTGGAGCGTGAGAACATCCTCCTGTTGTTGGCCCCGCCCCTCACCTCCACCTGCTGCTCTCCAGTCAGCAGCCCCGCCTCCAGCCCCTCCTCCTCCTCCTCAGCCATCTGGATGAGACTGGCCAGCAGCATGGACGGCCCCAGTAGGTGGGTGTCGATGGTCCGCAGCTTCCCCACCTTCTTCCTGCTCACGGCGAACCTCGGGTTCAGGCTGGGAGTGGTGGTGCTGGAGCGCCTGCGACCGTGTCCTGCCAACCTGCTGTGTCTGGATGCTTTCGCCAAACGCCCCCCGCCCGCACAGGGCAACGCACCCTGCAGCTGGACACTGGACCGTCGCCTCTGGGTCAGGGTGGAGGAAGGGAGGCCGACGTTGGACCGGCGGCGGGCCTTACTGGTGGGGACGGCCACGCTGGGCCTTCGCTGGCGGCCGGATGTGGCCTCAGGTTCCACCTGCAGTGCAGCCTCCTTCCTCTTAAAGTGACGGCGGAAAAACGTGTCCATGTTGGACTCGGGTGGGGGGGGGGCAGACACCTGAAGAGCAGCGCTCTGTTGGACAAAAACCAGTTAGAGCTGCAGGAGCACCACCCCAAGTCTGTAAAGCACATCAGACCTGCTGGACCACCAGTCTCAGCCTCATGCAGCTGGAACATCTGCAAACATCTGGCAGCTACAACAGTCTCAGCCTCCTCACTGACACACACTGACACACCTGTGCAGGTGTCACCTTCAGGTTAATACCTGGCTCACTGTGTTAAAAACCTGATCCAGTCGTCCAGTGTGACTGCAGGGTTAGCAGCTAGCAGTTAGCAGCAGCTAACCCGGACTACAAAGGAGAACTGGAAACAGCAGGTGTGCCTGATCCCAGATCAGCTGTTCAGACTTGGTCCTGTCTCAAGTCTTAGGACAGGAAGAGAAGAAGACTGGATTCATTACAGAATCAAATCCTAAACACATCAGTTATCAACTGTTATGTCTGTTACCTAGCAACGCACGTTACATCTCACTCAGGTGTCTCTGTCACCTGCAGATTTCTCATTGAATCAACAACAGGTGAGTTACAAGTTCTTTTACTACAACACTCACTAAGAGGACAAGAGAGGGGTTGTGTCTTCAGGACGATTTGCTCCTGTTACCAAGGCAACAGGTCACAGCTTCAACCTGTGGCCAACATGAATTATGAAACAGTCTGAGGGGGCGGAGGGGTCGTCTCCACAGGGGGAACAGCATGACAACAGGAAGCTGTCATCATCACTGTGACTCACAACAACAGTAATTAAGGCCCGGGCTCCTGCTGGCTCCTCGCCCTCCAACACAAATATTACACCAGGAATTAGTCTGTGACCGAGTAGTACACCTGTTCACCTGCAGAACAAGCTGCCAGGTGTTCAGCTGTTACAGGTGAGAGAGCAGCACACACCTGACAGGTACCTGGAGCTGAGTCCAACTTCAGGAGCCGCATCCTTCAAATGAGACGTTGTGGTCTATGGAGGATTTTCGGTGTTCCCACCTTTACTGTTGCGTCGCCTAGCAACCCCGACAACGCGTAACTTTTTTAAACAAAAATGTGAGCTGTGTCTCATCCTTCAGAGGCCGCAGCTGAAGACCGACTACACTGCCCTGTTTCACAGGCTGCAACAGGTGGATCCTTCCTGGTCCAACATATCCCAGGATGCATTGCGCTGTGGTAATGAAAACAGTGACAGAGAGTCTGAGAATCACTCCATTAAATGTCAGTATTGTGTTTCAGTTCAACAGCTAACAATACTGTTAAAGGCAAGACATTGAACACTAAAAGTTACTGTGAAAAAAAGTTACGCGTTGTCCAGGTTGCTAGGCGACAAGAACTAGGAACAGTGTACTATGTTTTTTTAAAGGGACAGTTGTTGTCTTTTGACGTGGGGTTGTTTGAGGTCATCAGATATAGTTGGTACATTACCTGCAGCAGATCATGATGAGCGCGCTCCCAGGTAGGAGAGCCGACCCCCGCTGTGGGCGGGGCCACCAGAAGAAACGTGTTTTAGACACTTTTAAAAACGCCCACCAAAACAATCCAATATCTGCTTAAATTAGGCTTAATGTAGAATATTTTCAGAACAGAACCTTTGGCACTACATTTTTCAACCGCTGAACTACCGTATTCCTACGCACATGCACCTATAGAGAGCACTTTATTATGACACTTTCTACAGTGCGCTACATTAAGCTGGAGAGCTGAAATATTCTACATGAAACAGATGTTGGATTGTCTGCATTTTAAAAGTGTCTAAAACACATTTTTTCCTGGTGGCCCCGCCCACAGCAACACATCTCTCTGACCTTCTTCACACAGACCTGAGGACCTGAAACCTGAGGACATGAGACCTGAGACCTGAGACCTGAAGAGCTGAGACCTGAGACCTGAAGACCTGAGGACCTGAGACCTGAGACCTGAGGACCTGAGGACCTGAGACCTGAGGACATGAGACCTGAGACCTGAGACCTGAGACCTGAGGACCTGAGACCTGAGACCTGAGACCTGAAGAGCTGAGACCTGAGACCTGAGACCTGAAGAGCTGAGACCTGAGACCTGAGGACCTGAGACCTGAGACCTGAGACCTGAAGAGCTGAGACCTGAGACCTGAGGACATGAGACCTGAGACCTGAAGACCTGAGGACCTGAGACCTGAGGACATGAGACCTGAGACCTGAGGACCTGAGACCTGAGGACCTGAGACCTGAGGACATGAGACCTGAGACCTGAGACCTGAGACCTGAGACCTGAGGACCTGAGACCTGAGACCTGAGACCTGAAGAGCTGAGACCTGAGACCTGAGACCTGAAGAGCTGAGACCTGAGACCTGAGGACCTGAGACCTGAGACCTGAGACCTGAGACCTGAGACCTGAGGACCTGAGACCTGAGGACCTGAAGACCTGAGGACCTGAGACCTGAAAACTGAGACCTGAAGAGCTGAGACATGAGACCTGAAAACTGAGACCTGAAGAGCTGAGACATGAGACCTGAGACCTGAGACCTGAAGAGCTGAGACCTGAGACCTGAAGACCTGAGGACCTGAGACCTGAGACCTGAGACCTGAGACCTGAGGCCTGAGGCAGTATGCTGCTGTCAGATCTCCTAACTGGGAGCGCACCCGTCATAATCTACTGTAGGTAATGTACCGACTGTATATGACGACCTCACACACCCCCCACGTCAGAAAACCCGAACTGTCCCTTTAATCACAGCATTCACTCATTTGATCAGACAGGTGTTTGGAGTTTCACTATCCAACAGGATTAAAAGATTTACGGATTTTGAAAAAAATGATGTCAGAGCTGTTTACAGGTGTTACAGGTGTGAAGGATTTCCTTTTTGCTTTTGGTGGTTAAAGACCTGCACCTGTTCAGTCATAGACCGTTGACTTTGTTTTCCACTGTGTATATTGCTGATGTTTACTGTGTGATGTGTGATGCCTTCACTGTGACTCTTCTCTGCTGTACGTTCAGGATCACCTATGACAACAGCTTAGCTGCAGGATGTGACGGCAGCAGCACTTGACAGAATGAGAGGTGACTCTGCTGATTATCACCGTTGTGACAGAGCAGCAGCTGATTAGTGACACACACACACACACACACACACACCGCAGGGAAACCTCTCTATTCCTAGAGCTCGTCCTCACTGTCAGTCTGCAGCCTCACCTCTCACCTGTCTGACCTGGTGACATAATCATGTACTCACCACACAGTGGAAAATGTCAAACACAGGAGAACATGTACACTGGTTTTCAGGTGCGCTCTGGTCACCTGATGCCACGCCCTCAAACACACAAAAGTTAGCAGTTAGCAGTTAGCATGTTGAAACCAAGCATCAACCTTCAGACTGAAACATGAAGCATCAACAGTGAAGAACCAGAAGCTGAAGTTCCTCTAATGACCACTAGAGTCTGGCTCCAACAGTGAGTCAGATTTCAAACTTTACAGCAGAAATAAACATGTTTACAGCCTGGTACAAAAACTGTTTTGGTCTCTAAAGCTAATTTCCTCCTTCATGACACCTGTTTATATAACTCACCTGTTTATATAACTCACCTTACATTTTATTAAGGACTACAGTTATGGAGGACTGAGGGCGTGGCCTCTTTGAGTGACAGGTGGGTGTTGTCACAGTTAGCTAGCTGCTAACAGCTGACTTACTGAAAAAGTCTGAGCTCCTGTTTTTAGAGGTGAGTGAAACTCTAGTGTTATTTGATTTATATGTTAGCACTAATTAGCAGGTATCAGTGAATGTGCTCGTCATACCTGGCTTATTAGCTTAGCACGTTAACTAGCTAATCCTCAACATGAATCATCATGTTGATCATGTGACTGTGAGTATCTAACCATAGATGATAAACTGTCCTGCTGTCTCAGTTCATTAAAGCAGGTTTGTCATGTTTTAATCATCAAACCTCTGATACGAACCAAACCAGTGTCTCCTCACAGAGTGTAACCATGACCTCGGTTGTCATGGTTACTGGTAATGAACATGCAGGCTGTACCACCAGTGGTGTTCCTACCTTTGCCACCATGGTTACTATAGTAACAGTCATGGCTTGGGGAGGTTTAGGAAAAGATGGTGATTTGGGTTAAAGTAAGTACTTCCTCAACATTCGACGATCTTTGTTGTCATGGTTACAATAACAACAGCAAATGGTCATGGATAATAGAAACAACGTGGGAATTGAACACACCGCTCCCCTTTTGTCACATTCATCCATCCGCCACCTCCTGACATGGACTTTGTCTCTCTTTATACTACGTCAACAACACTTCTCCCTTTGCTCCTGTCACCATTACTACGACCACTAGATGTCGCCTGACTATCAAACCTAACTATGATGTCATAACATGTGTACACACTGTGTGCTCGTTTGTTACAGGAGGACGGACTCTATAGAACAAGTCAAAAACCAGACCAACACCCCCGGTCTGGTTGGTCTGGTTCTGGACTGGTGAAGCTGTTTTTAAATGACGCTGTGTTAGCTACAATGCTAATGCTACAAACAGTAGACCTCTGTGTTTCAGTCACTCTGGTCTGATCTGAGGTCAGTTTGTAGTCAGACACCAGATCAGTGGAAAAAACACAAATACAAAAAGGCAAAATACCACAAAAAGGTTTTTGTGCTTTGATGAGATTTTATCAAACAAAAGTTCACAAGATCTACAATAAACAGTCAGTCAGACAGTCAGTAAAGAGCCCACTACTCCTCCTTTGTGTCTCCTTCACCAACACTTTACCAACTCACCAGAACCTCCACCACCTCCAGACTCACTTCTGTACTAGAACTGATCTGAAGTCCAGAGTCCACCAACCTGCAACCAAACCCAGAACAAGGACCCAGACCTCACTTTAAAATGTCCCTACAGTGTGAATACCAGTCCTCCAGATGCTCTGGTCCACCTGTAGACCAGGACCAGGTCCAGTTCTGTCACTGAATGAGACTGTACAAACTTCATACTGATAGTGATCAACTTCATGATGTGATAAAAAAAAAAACTATTAATAATCAAATTAGAAAGTAAGAGAACACTGGGAAAGCTAACACACACCTGATTCGACAGGTGGGTTTAATGGCAGTGACGAAGACTCAGCTCCAGCAGCTGTTTCTCTCCATCAGTCGCTCACACAGAGGAGGAGACAGGACTGAGCTCAAGCTTCAGACCTGGAGCTTCCATCAGACAGAGACGTTTTCAAATCCTGATCAAACAAGTGGAAACCAGGAGAGTTTGTCTGTATCAGTAATAAACGTCAGCTCAGATTATCTTTTGTTGACTCAGTTTAACCCTCTGATGTCCATTTCTATTATGTTTTTATGCATTAATATCTGTCTTTGTGCAGCACATTTTAAACTGTCCTACATGCATTGTTTCCTTTGTTCAGCACAAACTCGGCTGTAAATCTGACAAATTATAAACCACCAGGAACCCAAGGTATATGAAATATAACACAAGCACCTGTTAAAGTCTTCATGTCTTTAGTCACAATCAATCAATATACTATTGTAGAAAAGCTCAAAGTTGTAAAAACTATTGTTTTACTAGTTGTCCACACCAATAGAAGATAGCAGAAATATGTAAGAAATTAAACTATAATATCTATATGTCTATTTACATGTAAAGGGATTTTATTCCAAATGATTATTGTGCCTTTTTCACTGAAATCATGGAAAATATAAACAATTGAGACTCTATGCAATCGTGTGTGAAAGTCCCACATCAGCACCTTGAACTGATTTCCTCACCTGGTCTCTACATCATAAATAAAGTTATGTGACTGTAAATTAAAACTGTGGCCGCAGACAGACTCCAGAAGGTTTTAATTAACACAGATTTAATCCAACCACACAAAACAAACTGAAAAACAGATTCTGATTTTATTCATGTATTTTGATCATATTTTACTGAAGCTACGTTCAGCTGCTGCTGAAGATCAGACGTTTAACATCTGACAACTTCTGTTTGCTAGAAAATCACATTTACAGAAAGAAGAACTGGGACCAACACCCAGGTGTACTGAAACTGTCTGAAGACACCAGATCTAACACAACAGGCTGCTGATCTACAGGTCACACAGGACACAGAGCCCAGAGACCAGACTGTGATGGTCCAGAGACCAGACTGTGATGGTCCAGAGACCAGACTGTGATGATCCAGAGACCAGACTGTGATGGGCCAGAGACCAGACTGTGATGGTCCAGAGACCAGACTGTGATGGTCCAGCAGATCAAACCTCCACAACCACAGAAAACACGAGGAGCAGCACTGACACAACCACAGACACAGTTCAGCTGAATACAACCTGAGAGGAGGCTCAGTCCGTCCTGCACAGAGGGAGAGGAGACGCTCACTGAGAGAGGCAGGGCAAGAGAGGCAGGAGCACAGAGAGAGAGAGAGAGAGAGAGAGAGAGAGAGAGACTAAGCTGCTGATTTAAAATAACTCTTTAACTCAGCAGCTATATGTGCTCCGTGTGCTGACCCAGGACCAGTTCACCAGCGGGGCCTTTGTGCCGGCTCACTTCAATGCAGCTCATCCTCAGATGAATGGAGCCGCGGGGCCACTCCAACATCCCAGAATACTCTTCATTAACACTTCAAGGCTGCGGTGCTGCAGCATCATGAAACACAAGTAAAATAACAGGGGGGAGGCTGCATGTTAATGTGTCCAAACACCATCAGCTCGTCCTCAAATGGAATCACACTCATTGTTTGTGCTAGACAATCACACAAAGTAAACGTGTGTGCTGATAATGAAACTAATTAGTGTTGTGTTGCAGGAGAATCAGATTCTGCTGTTGCTTTGGTCGTTACTATGGAGCCAGAACTCCAGACATCCTCACTGTGTCCACGTCCTGATCCTCAAAAACCTTCAAGGTTCAATGAAATATTGATCTCTTTGCACATCTGATCAGAAAAGTCTGAGGCTGCAGCTAAAGATCCATGTGAATGATCAGAAACACAAGAATAATTGTTTTATGATGATTTTTTATAAAGTTAATTGTTAGTACATTAGCAGCAGCATTAGTGTGTTAGCAGCAGTGTTTGTTTGTTAGCAGCTGCATTAGTTTGTGAGCAGCAGTATTAGTGTGTTAGCAGCAGTATTAGTGTGTTAGCAGCTGCATTAGTATGTTAGCAGCAGCATTAGTATGTTAGCAGAAGCATTAGTGACGTTAGCAGCAGTGTGTGTTTGTTAGCAGCTGCATTAGTGTGTTAGCAGCAGCATTAGTATGTTAGCAGCAGTATTAGTGTGTTAGCAGCTGCATTAGTTTGTTAGCAGTAGTATTAGTGATGTTAGCAGCAGTGTTTTTTGCAGCAATTTGTGTATTGTGTTGTGTTATGTTGTGTGTTGTGGTGTGTTGTGTACTGTTCAGTCTTCCTCTGAGCTCCTCTTATTCTCTGGTTTTATGTCATCTTGTAAAGAACTTTGTTACATTGTTAAAGGGCTATATAAACCCTGATGACATCACTGTGACATCACCAGAGTTAGTTTCTCACAGATACCATGATACGTCTGTGTGATCAGGCTGTAGAACGTAACTCTTCACCTGTGACAGGTGCGACTCCCTCACTGCTCTTTTATATCAGAACACAGATTATGCCTGGAAGAGGCTTAAAGGATCAGCAGCTCCGACCTGCTCAGGGTGCTCAGATCAATCCCCCCACCCCAACCCTGTCTGACTCACTGCTGCTAACACACTAACACTGCTGCTAACACACTAACACTGCTGCTAACACACTAACACTGCTGCTAACACACTAACACTGCTGCTAACATCACTACACTGCTGCTAACATCACTAACACTGCTGCTAACACACTAACACTGCTGCTAACATCACTAACACTGCTGCTAACATCACTAACACTGCTGCTAACACACTAACACTGCTGCTAACACACTATCACTGCTGCTAACACACTAACACTGCT
The DNA here is from genome assembly GCF_021018895.1 of Seriola aureovittata. Classification (NCBI taxonomy): domain Eukaryota; kingdom Metazoa; phylum Chordata; class Actinopteri; order Carangiformes; family Carangidae; genus Seriola; species Seriola aureovittata. Next base: position 28,253,118 of record NC_079373.1, read on the forward strand.
GCTAACACACTAACACTGCTGCTAACATCACTACACTGCTGCTAACACACTAACACTGCTGCTAACATCACTAACACTGCTGCTAACATCACTAACACTGCTGCTAACACACTAACACTGCTGCTAACACACTAACACTGCTGCTAACACACTAACACTGCTGCTAACACACTAACACTGCTGCTAACACACTAACACTGCTGCTAACATCACTACACTGCTGCTAACCCACTAACTCTGCTGCTAACATCACTAACACTGCTGCTAACACACTAACACTGCTGCTAACACACTAACACTGCTGCTAACACACTAACACTGCTGCTAACATCACTAACACTGCTGCTAACCCACTAACTCTGCTGCTAACATCACTAACACTGCTGCTAACACACTAACACTGCTGCTAACATCACTAACACTGCTGCTAACACACTAACACTGCTGCTAACATCACTAACACTGCTGCTAACACACTAACACTGCTGCTAACACACTAACACTGCTGCTAACATCACTAACACTGCTGCTAACATCACTAACACTGCTGCTAACACACTAACACTGCTGCTAACACACTAACACTGCTGCTAACATCACTAACACTGCTGCTAACATCACTAACACTGCTGCTAACACACTAACACTGCTGCTAACACACTAACACTGCTGCTAACACACTAACACTGCTGCTAACACACTAACACTGCTGCTAACATCACTAACACTGCTGCTAACATCACTAACACTGCTGCTAACACACTAACACTGCTGCTAACATCACTAACACTGCTGCTAACCCACTAACACTGCTGCTAACATCACTAACACTGCTGCTAACATCACTAACACTGCTGCTAACCCACTAACACTGCTGCTAACCACTAACACTGCTGCTAACATCACTAACACTGCTGCTAAAATCACTACACTGCTGCTAACACACTAACACTGCTGCTAACATCACTAACACTGCTGCTAACCCACTAACACTGCTGCTAACATCACTAACTCTGCTGCTAACATCACTAACACTGCTGCTAACACACTAACACTGCTGCTAACCCACTAACACTGCTGCTAACATCACTAACTCTGCTGCTAACACACTAACACTGCTGCTAAAATCACTACACTGCTGCTAACACACTAACACTGCTGCTAACATCACTAACACTGCTGCTAACACACTAACACTGCTGCTAACATCACTAACACTGCTGCTAACATCACTACACTGCTGCTAACATCACTACACTGCTGCTAACACACTAACACTGCTGCTAACATCACTACACTGCTGCTAACATCACTACACTGCTGCTAACACACTAACACTGCTGCTAACATCACTAACACTGCTGCTAACACACTAACACTGCTGCTAACATCACTAACACTGCTGCTAACATCACTACACTGCTGCTAACATCACTACACTGCTGCTAACATCACTACACTGCTGCTAACACACTAACACTGCTGCTAAAATCACTAATCCAGATGCAGATCATATGATCCCTGCATAGATCACACTTAGAGTAATGTCCTGTCCTCAGGCATGTGCTGAGGTGTGTGTCCTGTTCTTTAATGTCACTGTGCTGCCATCTAGTGGCTTCTTCTTGTTCACGTCAGATATCCTTGTGTACATCTCTCAAATGGATGAGGAGTCTTTGACTCCCTGCAGTAGAAAAGTATATTTTTGTATTGAGGATGTTTTTTGAACTTTGACACCTCCATCACACCTCCTCTTAACATCTGCCTGTGTCTTATTTTTCCCTTCTGTCAACACTCGTCCTCCTCCTGCTCCTCCTCCTTTCCTTCTCTCCAGCCTTTCACTGTTTTGTTTATTGTCCTCTGTCTCCACCTCCTGGCCCACATCCTTCTCTTCTTGGTTTTCTTCTTCTTTATCTCACTGTGGGTCCACCTCCCTCTGCTCCCCCTCGTTCACACTCTTCTTCTACCTCATCTTTCTCCCCCTTCACCTCCTCCTCTTCTCTCTCTCTCCTTATAGTCATATTAATGTCTTCACAGCTTACTCCTCCACTTGCTCTCCCCCTTTTTCCTCCTCTAGCTTCATCAATCTCTTCCTTGCCCTCTTCCATTTCCTCTTCTTTCTCCTGGTCCTCCACCTCCTCTTCTTACCTCTACACCTGGTTCTCCTACTTCTATTTCCCTCCAGTACTGCTCCTCCTGTCTCCCGTTTTACCCCTGTCCCTATACCTCCAACTCCTCCTCCTCCTCCTCCTCCTCCCTCAGAGCGTCAGTCTCCCTCCTCCTGGACCAGACTATTTATAGAAACAGGGCAAGCGAGTGACAAAGATAGCCATGGAAATGGGTCTGAGTAATCTCTGGGTCCTGACTGCATCTCACACACACACACACACACACACACACACACACACACACACACACACACACACACACACACACACACACACACACACACACACACACTACACCAAACATGACCAACACGACAACATCACACTGACAGAGCAGATACAGGTCTTTATCTACTGTATATTTAAATTAATCTATATACTTTATCTATATATTTAAAGTGGAAGTCAGTGAAAGTCGTTGATCCCACAGATCAGATGTCACAATGTGACATGATGTTGATTCCATCAGTCCTGATGCAGTCTGTGATCTCATCACCTGCGGCAGGTGATGGTTCAGCGCATGGATGATGTTCATGTGTCAGTGTGAACATCAAGAGGTCAAAGGTCGCTCTGCTGCCATTTAGTTTATAATTAGCTGTTCTACAGGAGAGAGATGAAAACATCAATCGATCATCTCTTTCTCAGATTAAATCGAAGGCAACTGGACTTGTATTTGTCTGTGGAAGACGTTTCGCCTCTTATCCAAGCGGCTTCATCAGTTCTTATGTATTGGTCTCTCTAGTCCGCACTAGTCTCACCCTAACGACTGTCGTTCACACGGGATAACAACAGGGTCACCTGGCCCTAACGACGGTCGTCCACATGAGACCACAACAATGGTCAGGTGAAACCAGTACTTTCACAGGTACCTTGGTGGACCCACCCACAAGAGGTTAGATACCTGGGTCCTACTCCACTTTCTTGGTCAGACTAGTGCGGACTAGAGAGACCAAAACATAAGAACTGATGAAGCCGCTTGGATAAGAGGCGAAACGTCTTCCACAGACAAATACAAGTCCAGTTGCCTTCGATTTAATCTGAGAAAGAGATAACAATGACCTGGACGAATGAGAACTTGCACAGACAGATCAATCGATCAGAAACTCTCGGATGATCAATACTCCAGTAGCTGCTCTCTGACCCTGCTCTCAGCAGGTGTTTACTTTCCTAAACACCTGGTATTGATCTATTAGCTCAGCTCCGAGGCCTCTACAGCTAGAATAGCTGAGAGGAGGCATCTATCAATATTCTTTGAGAAAACCCCGGTAATATATACATCAAAACGTGCGTCTTGATCCCGAAAGGGTTGCTATGACTTTTGGTGTTAAAATTCCAATTTTTCCCAAAGTTATTCCCAAAAAACTGGGAATAAACAATGCATTAGGAATGCATTGAAATTTTCTTTAAAAACCCACAAAATTTCACCTTTTTTCTACAAAATTTCACCTTTTTTCTGAGTCACCCAGCTCTCTCATACCTGCACGTAGAAATGTGATTCAAACTGTAAAACGGAGGAAAACTTCTGCTCTCTCAAAAAGACAGGAACTGTTTTTACATAACATGTAAACTTTTCAAACTGTGAGCACTCAAAGGAGGAGTGCAAATCACTTTCTCTTCAACGTTAGAGTGAAAGCGTCAGTTGGCTAGAGTGCGTGAAGCAGTAAAAAATAACCTTTATTTTTATTTTTAACTCAAGCTCGCGGCCAAACCGTAAATAGGAGACAAATAATTCTTTCTGAAAATGTAGACATAGTTGTTGGGATTCATAAAATGTAACTTTGACAGGCAGGGTCTGCACAAAATTTAAACGGGGGTGCCGAGTCCGGCAGCAATACCTGTCTCGCTCTCATTGACACCTAATGTAATCGTCTTTTTTTTTCAAAAGAATCTCTCTCTGTCTTCGCACTGAGCTTACGCACTCATTTTAAGGAATATCTGAATAAAATAGAGACTGTAGAAACTTCTGGCTTCAGTGTCTCTCACGGTCTTTTCGGTTTTTGAAAAGAAGTAACGGTTTTCTCATAATTTGCAGTTGTTTGAAGCCATGTAGAAGCCAAATTCTGGGCACATTTTCACATTGCCATGGCAACGGCAGCTCCTGACCTGTGTGCGTGCGCCTAGCAACCAGATAACCAACTCTCCAAGCTCCGCTAGCTTTACATTAGCCATTTTCTTTACTTTCTTTTTTGATTTGCTGATCATTTTGGCTGTTACAGCTGAAGGTATGGATTTCTGCAAGAAAGTGTCTTTTTTGACATATTTTTAAAATCTAATGTCAGTTACTGTTACAGGTCTATTATACACTGGTAACACATTTTGTCCCCTCTGGGGTTCCTCGAGTCCAAAAAAGGACACACAAAGAAAATGCTATAAAATCATCATATATCAATATTTTTTTCTGCTTTTTTTTAAATGCCAGTTTGAAGACATGTTGCCTCTTGTTTTATTAAAAAAAACAAGACAGAATATGAGATATTTCCCACATAATACATGATGGAGGGATGTGACATTGTTTTATATCAGAGTCTTTTATATCAAGACATTTCTCAAAACCAGAATATGATCAGGGTGACTTTTGAACACTGGAAATAAATCATGTACTCATCCCGGCAGTAGCCCCCGTGGCACTCAAAATTCCCCTGGAATTTTCTAGTTATTATTATTATTATTATTATTATTATATTTTTACCAACATCTGTCAATCACACTGAAGCATGAACATCCATGTGTTACTGTGAGAGCTGGATATAATTTGAGAATTCATTAAATAATCACTTTCTCCGTAGTTTTCATCTCATTAATTGAAAACTGTTAGTTTAGTTTCTTTATGACTTTATGGATCAATAAATCAGAAAACTTCACCTGAACCCTCAGACCTGAACCACATGTTGATCTGGTTCATTGTGTCACAAAACAACATGTGAACATCAAAACCTTAAAGTCTGAACTGAGTCTGGATTTAACTTTTTTTTTAATTATTATCATTATCTAATTATTCTGAGGGTTCAGAGAAAATAAAGTGTTTTCATTTCAAAGGAAAAGAAACTGTACAGTCTTTAATTGAACGAGGTTTAGTTGAGCTGCTGCTCAGTTTAGGGAAGTGTGAGCAGATGTTTGTACGTGACAGTGTGAAGTTACTGTAACAGAGACATGACTGAGCATGTTTCACACAGACTTTAACACTGACTCTGTCTTCATGCAGGAAACATGTTTATTTCTATAAAGAAGAGGAGACGTGGCATTGTTGCTGCTTCGCCTTCATGTGCGTGAACAGAACAGGTTCAAGGGAAAACAGAGAATTTGGATTAGCTGGGAGTTAGGGGCGGAGTCAGACACTGACTCACTCAGATGTGGGTGACGTCACAGAGGTGTCCATCATTAGTACAGTCTATGATCCGAACCTCAAATCCAAGATGGCTACTTTTCGCATCAACAAAGGTGTAGCAATAAACTCTTGAGTAGCAATTCTGTCTTATTGTGCCTCATTAAATCAAAACTGTTCAACCTATATCTGTGGACATGTTGGGTGTATAAGCAAAACAACACGTAATGTACTAACAACAACAACAATAACAACAACAAGCTTCTGTCTTGTTGTACTGTAACACTGAACGAGTGTGACGTTATTCTAAGCTCCAACATCCAACTGAGGTAAAAGAAACAGCATTAGTGTGTCTCGTGCTTAGTGAGTTTAATGCTAACATCAGAATGCTAACCTGCAGATTAGCAGTTCATTCTCTGTTAGCATGAGCTCTGTTGTCAGTATTTCTACAGTCCTAACTTCAGCCCTGAGCCCCGGAGGCGTGAACTCCTCCTGCTGGAATTAAAACCTGAAAACACAAAAATGATTACAATGTTTTAACCTCACGGCATCACTGCAGAGATCAGTGATGAAACAAAGCTCTGATCGTGTTAGCATCAGTCAGATGTGACTGACAGAGTCCAGAGACAAACTGAACAAACAGAGAGCTGCCGTCCTGCCTGTCGGCTCTAATCAGATTAGAGAGGGAAGCACCGAGCAGCAGGTCCACTCATCATCCTCATGGTGACTCTGACAGATGAATAATTAGTGATCTGGCCAATCAATCATATCATCTTACAACAGAGGCCCTGTCACTGTTAGAACACACTGTGTCACAGCAGCTTTAAAACAGCAATCACTGGAAACTCTGTCCAGACTGTCTGTTTGTCAAAAGCTTTTAATCGCAGAAACCAGAGGAATTGTTTTCAGCTTCTCTCATCCTGAACACAAAGATGGAAAAAGAAAGTCTTCATACAAACTGATGGTTTGCAAACTTCATATCAAAAATTACAACTGGTGCATATGAAAAACGCAAAATTCTAGATAAATGGAGAAAAGAGTGACTCAGCTCTGCTGGAGATGTAACACTAACAACTGTGGACATGTAGACCATTGTCTTCAACAGGGTTAGACAGTTTGTCCTGAGGGTGGTGCTGTAATAGTTGTAACAATTGTTCACAGACTTTTTTCATGTGTTTTCCTACAACATTCATGATTTTCAGCTGAGACATTATTCATAATTTTTATGGTTTGGGGAGAGCAGAAAACGTCCACACTGACAAGCACAACAGGATTATCACCATCCGTCACCAACCGGGTCTAAACCACAGACTGAACTATGGACCTGGACCCAGGTCTCAGGGTCTCGTCCGTCAAAGTCTGAAACATTGTACATCCAAACCTCCACCCTGACTGCTACACTACGGCTCATTAATTAATCAGTTTATTCATTCATTCAATAATCCAAGCAGCAGTTTTGTTTCTTACCACAAATTTAAAGAGATGAGTGAGATGACTAGAAGTGGTATTTCTTGTGTAAATTGGAAATGTTGACCTGATGGTGACACTGCAAGGGAGAGGTGAGGGGGAAGTCTTCAGATTCATAAGGAATTATTATCTATAATCCCCCAGGAGCATGAATTTACAGACAAAATGTAATGGGAGTCAGGCCAGTCTTTATTTATCAGTGATTGTATGATTAAGTTTGGCTCGTCAGTATCTCTATGAGCTGTTTTTATGTGGTTTCTTCAACTCTGGCAGCCTGTGACTTCCCATCAGCCGACTATAGACTCTATTTCCTTTTTGGTAATAGCAGAATAATGAAATTACACCAATGTTATCCTTTAAAGCCCTTGACTGTTTCTAGATGGGAGGAGGAGCTGAATCCATCTTCCTCACCCTCCTCTCTCCTCCTTGTATCTGTCCTCTGAGGTCTGCAGATTGAATCCTCTCCTCCTGAGTGAAACATTCCCACAAGGACCTAAAAATGACTGCTTTTAATTAATTGCTCTACCAATCCATTAATAGCAGCTATAATTAGAGGTCCATGGGAGATCACTGGGAGATTAAACTAACCACCTGACTGAACTTGAATCTGCACTTGCTACCTTTTTATTCACAGTGGAGGATATCCAGGATCCGACAGCATGCTATTCAAACTGCACACCTGTCCAGTCAAAGTCTATAGTCAAAGTTTATACTGTAGAACATGAACATGTGTGATGGAGGAAATGTGTAAGTATATTAGTAATAATGCTCTGTCACAAGTATCATGTATCATATTACATCAGTTCATATCGTATCACATTGTATTGTATTGTATCCTATCATATCCTATCGTATCGGATCATTTCATATCGTTTCTTATCGTTTCTTATCGTTTCTTATCATATCAGTTAATTTTGTATCACATGAGTTGGTTTGTATCGTATCACATCGTAACGTATCACATCGTATAAGTTGGTTTGTATAGTATAATTTCATATCGTATTGTATCGTACCACATCATATCATATCACATTGTAACGTATTGTATCGCATCACATCGTATTACATCAATTCATATCGTATCACCTCGTATTGTATCGTTTCGTATAATTTCTTATCAGTTAATTTTGTATCATTTAAGTTGGTTTGTATCGTATCACATCGTATCGTATCACATCGTATCACATCATGTCGTATCACATTGTGTCGTATCAGTTTGTATCGTATCACAGTGTATGGTATCAGTTCATATTGTATCAGTTCATATTGTATCACATCATAACGTATCACATCGTAACATATCACATCGTATCTTTTCACATCGTATCTTTTCACATCGTGTCGTATCACATTGTGTCGTATCAGTTTGTATCGTATCACAGCGAATGGTATCAGTTCGTATTGTATCAGTTTGTATCATATCACATCGTATCATATCATATCGAAATGTGCAGTTCCGTGTGGAACAAAGTATCATATATACAGCATATGAGCCTCTTTTATGTTTTTAATGTGAAATCTGAATCTGAAAAGTAACAAATAACTCCAGTCCTATGTAAGTCCTCTGCTTCATGTGAAGCTCATTACACAGACAGTGAGCAGTGCTGACTAACTCACACACTGATGTGTTACTCAGATCACAGTGGATCAAAGAGGAAGTCAAACTGAAGTTCATGAGTTCATGTTGAGCTCAAACTATTTTTGGTCAAGAAAATTCAACTGGCTAATCGATTACTTGTCTTAGTGATAAAAATGACATTTTTCAATACAGTCACAGTGGTCACATTAACAATGAAAAACATTTAACTTGCTGTAATCACGTGAAGTTTACCTGAGGTTGATTTGAGGCTTCAGCCGTCTGAATCAAACAGTTCATGGATATCTTCCACAGTGAGACAACGTCACAATAAAGAGCAGTGAACTGGAGAGTTTCTACGAAGCAACTCTTATTCACAGTCAAAAAATGACTTCTGAGTACTGTAATAATGTAGTAATAATGTGGTAATAACAGAGTACCGATGCAATAATCTAGTAATATCACAGTAATAACTACAGAGTACTGGTGTAATAATATAGTAATAATGTAATTATAGCGGAGTACTGATGTAATAATGTAGTAATAGCTGAGTACTGATGTAATAATGTACTAATCATGTAGTAATAACACAGTAATAACTACTGTGTACTGGTGTAATACTGTAGGAATAATGTAGTAATAACTGTTGTGTTTCTCTCAGGTTGAGATCCTGCAGGAAACCAGCTTCTCTCTGTAGCGAGCAGCTTTAATCAGATCAGTGACATGTACCGACGCTGATGATGTCATGCGTTTGAAGAGCTCGTCGACATGTCACAGGTCGTTCATCACTGGTTTAGTTAAGGTTAGTTTAGTCAGGGTTAGGTAAGTGAGGGGTTAGTTTAGTTAGGGTTTCTCCTGGTTATTTCACATCACATCAGTTTTCACTGAGAAATGACAATAAAAGATGAAACTGTGACTTTTTCTTCTGGTCTGGATGGTTTCGCTGGGAGGGTCATAATAATAGAAACACCTGGACGCCTGGACACCTTGGTGGCGATCTATAGACTTTATGTAGCAGAAGTCTTTTGTTGGACTTTGTTAATTTTAACACATTTTACTGCAAATAAATATCTGTATCAGTCCAGTCTTGATACTGATATACTGATTCTGCTATACTGATATTATTGATTATACTGATATATTATTGATTATACCTATACTGTTATATATTATTGAATATACTGATATATTCCATTCAAGTCCATTAAAAATATCTGACTTTATAATCAGTTCAGTGTTTAACTGTTTAGGTTATGTGTGTTGTAGCTGCTCGACAGGCTGAAACTGAAGGAAGCTGAAACTAACAATGGATCTGCTCGTGATCTGGATTAACTGCTGCATCGTTTCATCTATTAAAACCAAACTGGTCAAATGTCCAACCAAAACACAGGAAACAGAGGTTCTTGATCACAGTTGTTTATGATGTTATTGATTGTGTAAATAAAATATCGGCTGCAGTGATTCGTCAATTCATTGATCGGTTGATCAACAGAAAATGTAGCTGCAGCAGTTTTCTATAAAATCAAAGAATCATTTTGTTCATGTTTGACTTTAAAATATTCTCAGATGTGAAGATTTGATGATTGTGGATCAAACTGGATCTGATCAGAATCAAAACGTCTCTGTGGGAAATTATACGTTTTTTTCAATGATCAGAAAATAATCAAAATGAAAATGATCACTAGTTAAAGCTCATTTATAAGAATCAGATTTATATTAACAATTACCCAGAAGCTTAATCACCAACTGTTTTGATAATTGAACAATCAATGAAGACGTGAAAAATAATGAGGGGCATTTTTACTTTTTATTGTGGTTTTACAGAGAAAAAAATTGATCAATGAATCAATAAATAACTTGCAGATTAATCAATAATGTAATTTTTAGCTGCTCCACGCTTCTTCAGTTTAAACGAAGACAACGCAGAACAAAGTGTCTCTGTTTCATTTCACTGAGTGGAACCGACCTGAACGAAAAGTTAATTTACAGATCTCTAGACTTTCAGTCTACAAACAAGTCGTATGTGACATCACTTCCTGTGCAGCAGAGGAGGAGGAGCTTCCTCAGCAGCATGTACAAGGACCTGCTGCTGTTCATCATCACTCAGTGTAAAAAAGTTTGAATACATTTTATTCTGTGAGAAACTTTTACTGTGGAGTAGAAGAAGAAGAATCAGAGGAAGAAGAAGAATCAGAAGAAGAGACACTGACCTCCTGCAGAAGATCCTCAGGCCGGTGAAGGTCCTGCTGGTGTGGTGGCAGCGGGGGGCCGGGGGGGCTGAGGGCAGCACGGTGTTGGAGGAGGATGAGGTGGAGGTGGAGGAGGAGGAGGAGGGGACAGAGGTGGTGAGGGGCTCCTCTCCCCCCTCCTGCAGGGAGGTGCTGTGCTGCTCCTCCTCAGGCTGATCCATGGTCCTGAGCTGGCTCTCTGCTGGTCTGAGGTCAGATCTGAGCAGCTCACATTCTGACAGCTCCACTCTCGACTTCAAGTCTCTCACACAGGAAGTGAGCTGTGTGTGTGTGTGTGTGTGTGTGTGTCTCCTTCACACCAGGAAGCAGCAGCAGCTCACAACAACACAACTCCTCTGACTTAGAGCCGAGGGAGGAAGGAGGAGGTGTACTAAACTGCCTCCTTACTTCCTTCCTTCTCCTAACCCTCCCAGCCTGAGGAAGCCTCTCTGCTCCTCATGCTCCTCTCTCTGCACAGCTCCACAGAATCCAGGAAGTTTGAAGCCCTGACAGTAAAGAGCGGAGTGAGTCCTCCTCTCCTCCTCCTCTCTTCCTCCTCTTTCCTCTTTTACCTGTTGCTTCTCCTCTCCACTGTCTTGCTCTCTGTCCTCCGAGTTGTGTGTCTCCGCTGCTCTCCTCACTCTTTACTTTTATCTCAGCTCTGTGGCTCTCCCTCTCTTTTTTTCCTATGTCCCGCCCACCCCCAGCCCCTCCTGCTCTGATTGGGTGAGAGGGAGAGGTGAGCACTTTGCCACCTGCTGGTGCTTCAGAGACTGTGCAGCTGCTGAGGAGGCTAAAAAAAGAGGAGGAAATGAACTAATTTTCTCCTCTCCAGAGCTGCAGCTGAGGACATGACAGACACTCAAGGAGCAAGCCAGGTCTATATATATACATGTATATATATGTATATATATATATATGATTTATTTACTGGTTTATTTAACAAACATCTGGGACAGATGTTATAGAGTGATCCTGACATAAGATGATGAGGTAAAGAACATCAGACTCAGGTAAAACAACACTAGCCGAGGATACGAGGAGTGAGCAAGGTCTATATATATACTGTATATACATACATACTTTATATATGAAGATATGTATATATACTTATACACACACACACACACACACACACACACATACATACACACATGTATATATTATAAGGCTGAATCTTGTGCGTTCACATGGCGTCTAATGTAAAGTCTTAACGAGGCTCCAGAGGCTCTGACACTGTGATTAATCAAACAATTAAACAATGACTCACAATCAACAATTAGGACATTAAACACAGACACAATTATTTATATTTATAATGTAAAACTCCGAAACCATGTGTTCATGGTGACTCTCACCTCTGGTGTTAAACAGGTGTTCGGTTTATGAAGCAGAATTAACTGTAGCTGTTGTTTAAATGTAGAGCAGAAATAATAATATTTATTATTACTATTATTATTATTAATAATAGTAATAATAATAATAAATAAATAAATGAATAATAATAATAATTTAATATCTGAATGTAGAGCAGAATAAAGTGGAAATATTCAAGAAAAGTACAAAACTGTAACATAGTGAATCAGTGTCAGCTAAAAGCCCCTCCCCCATCACACACACACACACACACACACACACACACACACACACACACACACACTAAAAACCAGTGTTTCTGCTTGTTGACGTCTCTGCTCTCAGTTTAATCTCAGGTTCACACCTGGAACTACCTGAAGGACTTATGACATCACAGCTGGACTGGAGCCAATCAGGGTCCAGAGAAAGTGACACAGTAACAGCAGAAGAAGAGTTGATGAGACACAGAGTGGAGCTGGATCACTCTGCTCTGCAATGTGCTGCCTCCCACATACGTTTTACATAAAGATGGAGAACAGCCCACACTGAGAGAGAGAGAGCGAGCTGCAGTGAAGCAGAGGTCGCACGGCCGCACTGAGACCCACGCACAGTTCTTCACCACGTGCACGTGGCGGCTTCATCCCCTGGGTTCCCGCTCCGAGGCGGAACTGAAGGATGAGCCGCGGTTATTTTTGACAGCCAATTAAAACAGAGGTGCAGCGGGCAGGAGGCCGGGTGCTGGGGACGAGCCTTCGTCTTCAAAAGATCCAGATTCGAACAAATAAAACTCATGGTTCCGTGTCACAGCAGGGTCCGTTCAAGACAACAAGTTCAATCATCGTTAGAAAATAATTAAATCACATCGTCCTCCTGTAAAAACCAGAATCTGTGAGTCTCACTGCTACACAGCACTGTGAAACACTCAGTCTGTTCAGTGAACGCACCACAGTGTGAAACACTCAGTCTGTTCAGTGAACGCACCACAGTGTGAGACACTCAGTCTGTGACACTCAGTCTGTTCAGTGAACGCACCACAGTGTGAAACACTCAGTCTGTTCAGTGAACGCACCACAGTGTGAAACACTCAGTCTGTTCAGTGAACGCACCACAGTGAGAGACACTCAGTCTGTTCAGTGAACGCACCACAGTGTGAGACACTCAGGTGAGTCTGTTCAGTGAACGCACCACAGTGTGAGACACTCAGGTGAGTCTGTTCAGTGAACGCACCACAGTGTGAGACACTCAGGTGAGTCTGTTCAGTGAACGCACCACAGTGTGAAACGTTCAGTCTGTTCAGTGAACGCACCACAGTGTGAGACACTCAGTCTCTGACACTCAGTCTGTTCATGGAACGCACCACAGTATGAGACACTCAGTCTGTTCAGTGAACGCACCACAGTGTGAGACACTCAGTCTCTGACACTCAGTCTGTTCATGGAACGCACCACAGTATGAGACACTCAGTCTGTTCAGTGAACGCACCACAGTGTGAGACACTCAGTCTGTTTCAGTGAACGCACCACAGTGTGAAACGTTCAGTCTGTTCAGTGAACGCACCACAGTGTGAGACACTCAGTCTGTTCAGTGAACGCACCACAGTATGAGACACTATGGTGAGTCTGTTCAGTGAACGCACCACAGTGTGAGACACTCAGTCTGTTCAGTGAACGCACCACAGTATGAGACACTATGGTGAGTCTGTTCAGTGAACGCACCACAGTGAGAGACACTCAGTCTGTTCAGTGAACTCACCACAGTGTGAGACACTCAGTCTGTTCAGTGAACGCACCACAGTGTGAGACACTCAGGTGAGTCTGTTCAGTGAACGCACCACAGTGAGAGACACTCAGTCTGTTCAGTGAACGCACCACAGTGTGAGACACTCAGTCTGTTCAGTGAACGCACCACAGTATGAGACACTATGGTGAGTCTGTTCAGTGAACGCACCACAGTGTGAGACACTCAGTCTGTTCAGTGAACGCACCACAGTATGAGATACTCCGGTGAGTCTGTTCAGTGAACGCACCACAGTATGAGACACTATTGTAAGACATGTTTTTGGATGTCTTAACTATTGCCTTACATATTGCTTAATTAAACTATCGAAGGGCTGTGGGTAAAGCAAGAGCACGGGGACAACTTCTCTGTACAGGTCAATCCATCTTTTATTCCTTTCCTGGAGAACCCCAACCTAGGAAGACCGAACACTGACTACCCAAGTGACATCTCACCTCTTACATATCACTCCGCCACTCCTAATCGTAACTCACATTACCTGCCACTAAAGTGCGCCATATTATATAGTTCCAGATTAAACTTAAACAGCAGAATACAATATTTATAAATGTAGTTACAAATAATTAAATTATGTGGACTCAAAATAATGTACAATGCAAAATAAGGCAATCTGTTGAATATGTCCTCACAAGAATAAATCTCATCTTACACTATGGTGAGTCTGTTCAGTGAACGCACCACAGTGAGAGACACTCAGTCTGTTCAGTGAACTCACCACAGTGTGAGACACTCAGTCTGTTCAGTGAACGCACCACAGTGAGAGACACTCAGTCTGTTCAGTGAACGCACCACAGTGAGAGACAGTCAGTCTGTTCAGTGAACGCACCACAGTATGAGATACTCAGTCCGCACTAGTCTGACCAGTGCGGACTAGAGAGACCAAAACATAAGAACTGATGAAGCCGCTTGGGTAAGAGGCGAAACGTCTTCCACAGACAAATACAAGTCCAGTTGCCTTCGATTTAATCTGAGAAAGAGATAACAATGACCTGGACGAATGAGAACTTACACAGACAGTCCAGTGAATGCACCACAGTGTGAGACACTCAGTCCAGTGAACGCACCACAGTGTGAGACACTCAGTCTGTTCAGTGAACGCACCACAGTGAGAGACACTCAGTCCAGTGAACGCACCACAGTGTGAGACACAGAGTCCAGTGAACGCACCACAGTGTGAGACACTCAGTCTGTTCAGTGAACGCACCACAGTGAGAAACACTGAAACACAGTGGTAAACTTATTGGTCCATTCATATGTTCATAACTTTAATCTGAACTAATTCATACACAGCTAGAGTCATCCATAGTGATGTCATAGTTCATGTGTTCATTATATCTTGTATCAGTAATCTGAGCCTTCAAAGTGACCTATAGTAACCTTTCACTGTGAGGAGACCTCTTGTGGCTGTAGTGGGAATGACAGTAGCAAAGGAGGAAGTCGGTGCGGATGGATGGATGATGGATGGATGAATTGATGGATGGATGGATGATGGATGCATGAATTAATGGATGATGGATGGATGGATGGATGGATGATGGATGGATGAATTGATGGATGGATGGTTGATGGATGCATGAATTGATGGATGGATGATGGATGGATGGATGGATGGATGGATGGATGGATGGATGGATGGATGATGGATGGATGAATGATGGATGGATGATGGATGGATGAATTGATGGAGGATGGATGGATGGATGGATGGAAGGATGAATGATGGATGGATGGATGATGGATGAATTGATGGATGGATGGATGGATGATGGATGGATGATGGATGGATGAATTGATGGATAATGGATGGATGGATGGATGAATTGATGGATGAAGGATGGATGGATGGATGGATGGATGGATGGATGATGGATGGATGAATTGATGGATGGATGGATGGATGGATGAATGATGGATGGATGAATTGATGGATAATGGATGGATGAATTGATGGATGGATGAATTGATGGATGAATGGTGATTCCACATCACACTGTGCCAGTATCATTCTGGACTGTGATTGGTTCCAGTGGTTGTGATGTCATAAATCCAAATCAAACTATAAACATACTTCATTCTGTCCAGTGACGTCACCATAGAGAAGAACACTGGCCCTTTAAAAAGAAACAACGGAGATATTGATGATGATGATGATGATGATGATGATGAAGATGAAGGTGTAAATGGGTAGTAAACCAGGTTATAAACCAGGTGTCACGTCCATGATGACCAGAGCTCTGTGTCACTGCAGGTTCTAATGATTTTAATACATGAAGTATTGAAAATAAAAAGACACAAGGTCAGAAAGTCAGCAGCAGAGTGAGCACTCTCATCCTGTTTACTGATCTTTGTTCATGAACAAACAGCTAGAGAATTAAACCAGGACAGATTCCAGCTAAGACCACAAAGAAACTCACGAAGAAACACAAAACTCACAAAGAGACATAAAACTATAAAGAGACAAGAAACAATTTGCAAACAGTAGAACTCAGTATGTCAGTGGCTCTCTGTCTCTTTGTGGTTGTCTTGTGTCTCTTTGTGGCTGTTTTGTGTCTCTTTGTGGTTGTTTGTGTCTCTTTGTGGCTGTTTTGTGTCTCTTTGTGGTTGTTTCTGTCTCTTTGTGGTTGTCTTGTGTCTCTTTGTGGTTGTTTCTGTCTCTTTGTGGTTGTCTTGTGTCTCTTTGTGGTTGTTTCTGTCTCTTTGTGGTTGTCTTGTGTCTCTTTGTGGCTGTTTTGTGTCTCTTTGTGGCTGTTTTGTGTCTCTTTGTGGTTGTTTGTGTCTCTTTGTGGCTGTTTTGTGTCTCTTTGTGGTGGTTTCTGTCTCTTTGTGGTGGTTTTGTGTCTCTTTGTGGTTGTTTTGTGTCTCTGTGGTGGTTTGTGTTTCTTTGTGGTTGTTTTGTGTGTCTGTGGTTGTTTGTGTCTCTTTGTGGTAGTTTTGTGTCTCTTTGTGGTTGTTTTGTGTGTCTGTGGTGGTTTGTGTCTCTTTGTGGTTGTTTTGTGTCTCTTTGTGGTAGTTTTGTGTCTCTGTGGTTGTTTTGTGTCTCTTTGTGGTGGTTTCTGTCTCTTTGTGGTTGTTTTGTGTGTCTGTGGTTGTTTGTGTCTCTGTGGTTGTTTTGTGTCTCTTTGTGGTTGTTTTGTGTTTCTTTGTGGCTGTTTTGTGTCTCTGTGGTGGTTTGTGTTTCTTTGTGGTTGTTTTGTGTCTCTTTGTGGTTGTTTTGTGTCTCTGTGGTGGTTTGTGTCTCTTTGTGGTTGTTTTGTGTCTCTGTGGTGGTTTGTGTCTCTTTGTGGTTGTTTTGTGTCTCTGTGGTTGTCTTGTGTCTCTTTGTGGTAGTTTTGTGTCTCTGTGGTTGTTTTGTGTGTCTGTGGTTGTTTTGTGTCTCTTTGTGGTTGTTTTGTGTCTCTTTGTGGTTGTTTTGTGTGTCTGTGGTTGTCTTGTGTCTCTTTGTGGTAGTTTTGTGTCTCTGTGGTAGTTTTGTGTCTCTGTGGTTGTTTTGTGTCTCTGTGGTTGTTTTGTGTCTCTGTGGTTGTCTTGTGTCTCTTTGTGGTAGTTTTGTGTCTCTGTGGTTGTTTTGTGTGTCTGTGGTTGTTTTGTGTCTCTTTGTGGTTGTTTTGTGTCTCTTTGTGGTTGTTTTGTGTGTCTGTGGTTGTCTTGTGTCTCTTTGTGGTAGTTTTGTGTCTCTGTGGTAGTTTTGTGTCTCTGTGGTTGTTTTGTGTCTCTGTGGTTGTCTTGTGTCTCTTTGTGGTAGTTTTGTGTCTCTTTGTGGTAGTTTTATGTTTCTTTGTTTTAGTTTTTTTGTCTGTTTGAGGTCAGTATGCGTCTTTTTGGCTGACATGATCCAAGTAGAGCTGAGGGGGCCCCTTCCTCTTCAGGCCCCGGGGTCTGTGTTCAGTGGTCCTGCTGCCGGTCCTGGACCTGGGGGCGGCGTTGTAGATGTTTGGGTGTGAGTTTGCAGCAGCAGAAATGGAGTGGAGCTGCAGCGGGGGCGGGCAGGTACGTCCCTTACATAAAGACTGTGTTATGAAACGCAGTCAACACTGAGCTGGGATTCGTACGACGCGGTCATGAGTCACTTCCACCGAGGCAGGAGCAGAGAGGAGCTGGATTATGTCATCAGGCCCAGGTTGGACTGCATGGACTCAGGTTCACATGTTGTAGTAATGCAGCAGTGAGAGTATTGAAGAGCTCTGTGGGCTGAGCTCTAGTACTCTTCACTTTCACAGCCTCATCACCTCATGTATCTCTGAAGACTGTTTTATATTTATTATTGAACCATGGATTTATTAATATATAATATAATATTAATACCACTCATGCTTGTAGATCTAATGGCCTTGTTTGTTTCATGATGAACAGTGTTGATCTCTGTTTCCCTATAGAGAAATAAAGTGAATTCCAAATAACCTCCAAAGACGTTTCACACTGAAAACAGATTGATCAGCTGATCGTTTCATGTCTCTCCAGCAGTGGCGGCTGCTGGTCTTATAAGGAGGGGAAGCTAATTTTTCGGCCTACATCATAAAATGTGTCAGTTTATTTAAATGTAAATTCGCAGAGTGACAGAAGAGAGTCGCCAAACACAACGCTAGTCGTTTTTAACAAAGACAAAGTCGCTGAGGATCAGTAACGTCTCCAGATCAACTCCGAACAACGGAATGAAAAACTTGAAAACTGCTCCGGTGGATGTTTATACTTCAAGATCGCTGATTCGCTCATTTCGCTGTCAATCAAAAAGGGACTCAGCCTCAGACAGATCATCCAATCATCATGCAGAAGCCGAGCGTCCGGGCCAGCCCATTGTCCCATAGACCCCCAGAGACGCTGAGCGTCCGATGGGCGGGACAAAGCCCAGCATTTATCCAATGACCGTCTAGTTTCGCTGCAGTGGAACAACCCACTCTCTGCCTCCCCAGTGACGTCAGGAGACGCTCGGCGTCATCACTGTGTAAAGCTCTGTGGCGCTGCGGGAGGAAGGAGGAGGAGTCAGATCGGTTACCTGTGATAAGCAGCTGATTCTGAACAAAAGATGAACGTGTTCTAGCGCATATTTAGTCAATGAAATGTTCACACAACAGAACATATTTGACCAATTAATTTGTTGACATTTTAGGGGAAGCTGAGCTTCCCTTGCAGTCTTAGAGCGATCGCCACTGCTCTCCAGATATTGCTAAATGCTCAGCGAGCACAACCTTGACCTTTGATTCAGACTGATGAAATGAACTCTAAAAAATCTACAAACAAATAATAAATATTCAGTGGAGCTGGTACTTTAATAGAAATTCATCTGGAAGTCACAATAAACTCAACACAACCAACTGAACCAACACAAGAGAACTGCTGAGTCTCTGCGTCTCTGAGTCTTTGAGTCTCTGAGTCTCTGCCTTCCCTTTTCCACCAAGATGAACCTAGTGCTAGTTCTGGGCTGGTGCTGCAGCTGGTTCGTATTTGGTTCAACTTGCAAATCTTTTAAGAACCATTCCAAAAAGGTTAATCTTGTCTCCACTGCACTTATTTCTGCTTTTTTCTTCTGTCAGGTTTGACAGGACGACCACACCTGTATAAACAACAGCTGATAAGACATGTCACAGCAACATCACGTGACTCTTCTGAGGAAGACTGCAGGAAGACAACAGTCGAACGATGTCAAGGTAAAAAACACCTGCTTTTCCACGGGCTAGAGAGCCACAACACAGTCATGTCATGACATCAGTCCACAGGTCTCCATTTTCCCAGCAACGCTCGTGCCAAGCACATAAACAACAATGGTAGATCACATTGGGGTGTTGTATGTATTGCTCCTGGCTTTGCGAGCCTACATTGGCATGCAAACACATATAGAAACACCTGAAACCAGTAAAACATCAGTTCAGTTTACTGAATGTCAGAAATTGCCTGAAGTGAACATTCACAGACACTGAGTTCACTGTGATCAGTGAATATCTGCAATCTTTAAATCATCTGTTATCAAAGCTGTTGCCAGTTCATTTTCTGTGACTCATTTTTACAAGATTTGTCCTGTGAACAAGTGAAAATGTGACGTGATGGTGGCGCTAGATGAAGAGTCAGAGGTTCATTAGAGTTCATCCTCTGGGGAACATGAATAAAAGGCTTCCAGTGTCCTGAGGTGTGTGTGTGAAGTGTCTGTCAGTGTGTGTGAATCCTGACAGAGCATCTTGTGTCTTGTTTTCCTTTGAAGTGTCTCTCTCTTTCTCTCTGTCTGACAGATTCACCTGCAGCAGGTGCGGTCAGCTGACTGACACACATGAAAGCCTCCTGATTGGTTTGATGTGATGTCAGATGTGAGGAGAAGCTCCTGAGACTAAAAGCCAGAGCTGCTGTTCAAAGCCGAGCAGAGCGGGACATTAACGACGTTAGCAGCTCTAATGAGGTCAGGAAGTTATTATCCAGCAGATGATGGATCCTCCGCTCTCTGATCCGGTTAAAGGACCAGGATCACAAGACTCACAGCACACACTTGTCAGTCACAGGATGGAGCCAGCTGATTGGTCCAGACTCAGCATCCTCCATCAGTGCAGCTCGGTGTGGAGGATGTCTGTTCACAAAAAAACTAAACTGACTTTAATATAAAGTGAAATCTTTTACTGACAAGTTTTTAAAACATCATGATCCCTTTAACATAAAAACATATAAGATTGATTCATTTCAGCACTTAAAAACATGAGTTCTTCTGCTTCAAGTTGAATGAACTGCTCATAAGTCCAGCCTCTTCTCATTATCATTAAAAGATCAATCAGAACCTGAGTTAGTCACGTGCTCTATGTTAACTCACATTTACAAACAGCTGATCAGAAATAAACCAGGGTCAGTCAGTGACCCTATCTGACCTGCAGTAACCCCGGTTTCAGATCACATGCAGGAGAGAGCTAACTGCTAATGTCAGGACCTGAGTGTTAGGTATACAATGAAATGTAGTGGAGTGGAAATTTAAAGTGAAGTACAAGTACCTCAAAAACTGCATTTCAGTACAATACAAGGTCCCACTCCCAACGTCCCCTAAGGTCTCAGCCCTGAAACCTCAAACACGTAACTGACGTCACCTTTTTACATGTTTTCTTCCCTCCCTCCACTTCCTGTTTGTAAACAGTCATGTTGGATCAGATCTGATGAAAGCAGATTCAGAATTCATCATGTGATCACAGGACAAACAGCTGCAGTTTGAGTCGCCACTGAGCTCTGTGTTTATACTCACTTCTTTTTCTTGTAATGTTAGCATTAGCATTAGCTCCTTTTCTACTTGTTCATTCCTCTTCTATTTTCTTTTTTTCTGTTTTTATGGCAGTTGTTTATCATTCATTTAACACTTCCTCCCCTGGTAACCATGGTAACTTTAATGTCATAACACTATGAACGTGGGTAATGTCAGGCAAAGTCTTGGAAAGTGGAAATGCACTTCAAGCTCTGTGAGTCCATGAGGGGGGACATTGGGACTGGGTCTCCGAGTAAATTAATTACTTTCCACCACTGCTAATACAATCACTGAGCCTTCAGCACGTGGATTTTAATATTGTTCAATGAGCTGACAGATAAAACTCCTGAACTCCTGAGTGAAAACTAAGACGGTGTCTGTTATAGAAGTTAATGTCAAAAGGTAACACACTAACTAAACCACCACAGACACACAGAGACTGTTAACATGAAATAATAAACTCTATATTGATGTCAAAACGTTTCTCTACAACAACTAATCCTCCTCTGTCTCACTGCTCATGACTGAGCTCCAGTGTTTGTAACATTAGATCATATGTGACGTTTATATAGTTCATGAAATGACAAGCTAACACTGGAAATGACTAGCTCATCAGCTCGTCAGCTAGCTAACATTAGTTAGCTTAAATATCACTTAAGGCTAAAGTTAGAAACATTAGTTAGCTAGTTAAAGTAAAGCACTTTATGTTAGATTGTGTTATATGAAAAGTGTTGTGCAAATAAAGTGTGATTGATTGATCGATTGATTCCATATAAGCTTTTTTTAATAATGTATAATAATTTATAATGGTGTAAAATAATGTATAATAATGTATGATTATGTATAATAATGTATAATAAGCCACGTTTCCACCGCAGGAACTTTCCCCAGGAACCAGGAACCTTTTGAGGAACTATGCGTGTTTCCACCGCAGGAACCAGGGTCTAAATTTAGTTCCGGGGTAATTAGTCAACCCCTTAAAAGGTATCTGGTCGGGGGGTAGTACTTTCCAAAGGTTCAGGAACTTTGGGAGGTGTGGTCTGCATAGCTGAACATTTCTGACTGGTCGAGAACTCGCTGCATTTTATTTCACCTGCCATGTTTAAAAGTCTGCAGGGGGCGAGCGAATACCGAATGAGCTCAACATTTTCCACACCACGAAACGCGTCCAGGAGAAGGTAAAAAAACTGAAACAGGACCACAACAACCAGAGTGGCGAGGGTTGCCACCCGCCACGTATAATACAGGATTGTCCGTAAAAAAGTTCTAGGTACTTTTTGGTCGAAACGCAACTATAATGTATGATTATGTATTATTATGTATACTAATTATAATAATGTATAATACTGTATAATAATGTATACATTATATTACATATATAACATGATGAGATAAAGAAATGAACTTAGCACTTTATTTATTATAGCCAGTTTCCTAAGAATTACTCAGAATCACTAAACTCATTGGGTCCATAAAGCACCAACACCACACTGTGTAGCTTAAAGAAGCAGTTGTTCAGACCAAGTGTTGTGTTTTCTTGTTGTTGGGTTATTAAACATGAACTGATGTTAATGATCTGCTGCTCTGTTTAAACGTACAGTGACTGATGTGTGTTTGTACTTCTCAATGTCTCATACGCATCGGTAAATAACCCGACATCATATTAGTGAAGAAAACCAGAGATGATTGGTGCAGAAAAACAACAGATACTTTTCAAACTATATAAACAGCTGCAAACAGCTGGATACATGAGGCTCAGTGACTGCTCTGTGATGGTGTGTTGCCCTCTAGTGGTTCCTTTCAGTCACTGTCAGACCTGAACAAAGACCAGCAGCCATCACTGTAACTGACATCTTGGAGTCATCATTATACTGACATTACATTCCATACATTATAATATATAACATTTATACAACATACACCAACATTTATATATTGATGACATATAATTGCATATCAGAATATATATCATTAATGTATGAATGTTGGTTTAACTTTGAAGGAAAACCACTAGGATCTGACTCAGGGAGGACAGAGGATGTTAGGATGCTAGGACAGAGGACGGAGGACAGAGGATGTTAAGATGCTAGGACAGAGGATGTTAGGATGCTAGGACAGAGGATGGAGGACAGAGGATGTTAGGATGCTAGGACAGAGGATGGAGGACAGAGGATGTTAAGATACTAGGACAGAGGACGGAGGACAGAGGATGTTAAGATGCTAGGACAGAGGACAGAGGATGTTAGGATGCTAGGACAGAGGACAGAAGACAGAGGATGTTAGGATGCTAGGACAGAAGACAGAGGATGTTAGGATGCTAGGACAGATGAGAGAGGATAGAGGACAGAGGACAGAGGATGTTAGGATGCTAGGACAGAGGACAGAAGACAGAGGATGTTAGGATGCTAGGACAGATGAGAGAGGATAGAGGACAGAGGACAGAGGATGTTAGGATGCTAGGACAGAGGATGGAGGACAGAGGACCGAGGATGTTAGGATGTTAGGATGTTAGGATGCTAGGACAGATGAGAGAGGATAGAGGACAGAGGACAGAGGACAGAGGATGTTAGGATGCTAGGACAGATGAGAGAGGATAGAGGACAGAGGACCGAGGATGTTAGGATGTTAGGATGCTAGGACAGATGAGAGAGGATAGAGGACAGAGGACAGAGGATGTTAGGATGCTAGGACAGAGGATGGAGGACAGAGGACCGAGGATGTTAGGATGTTAGGATGTTAGGATGTTAGGATGTTAGGATGTTAGGATGCTAGGACAGATGAGAGAGGATAGAAGACAGAGGATGGAAGACAGAGGATGGAAGACAGAGGATGTTAGGATGCTAGGACAGAGGATGGAGGACAGAGGACCTGCTGCAGCTCATTTTCTTCTTCATTGGGGCAAATAAACAAATTTGTGATCAATCAAATGGTACAGACACAAATGGAGTGAACCTGGGCCCCGGGGGGCCCCGGGGGGCCTGCAGCTGGTGAACACTTAGTGAACTTTATGTAAAGTATAAGTCCACGTGTGTGTGTGTGTGTGTTTGAGTGTGTATGTGTGTGTGTATGTGTGTGTGTGTGTGTGTGTATGTGTATGTATGTGTGTGTGTGTATGCATGTATGTGTGTGTGTGTGTATGCATGTATGTGTGTGTGTGTGTGTGTGTATGTATGTGTGTGTGTGTGTATGTGTGTATGTGCGTGTATGTGTGTGTGTGTGTGTGTATGTGTGTGTGTGTGTGTGTGTGTGTGTGTGTGTGTGTGTGTGTGTGTGTGTGTGTATGTATGTTTGTGTGTGTGTATGTATGTGTGTGTGTGTGTGTGTGTGTGTGTGTGTGTGTGTGTGTGTGTGTGTGTGTGTGTGTGTGTGTGTGTGTGTGTGTGTGTGTGTGTATGTGTGTGTGTGTGAGTATTAAGTTGAATGTGTATTTTGAATAATCCCCTGACTGATGGATCTCGTCTCCTCCTCCACATCAAAACTGAAATTCCCTCCATGCCGTCTCTCATGGCGCCCTCTGCTGGTGAAACCAGTGATGTCACAGCTCCAGCCACTGACACTGAGGATGTATAGACATTCATATAGATTCATACAGACCTGAGGGTCTGATGGAGGAGGAGTTACAGACTGTAGATACATATACAGACTGTGTATACATATATACATATATATATACATATATATATATATATATATATATAAACAGGCTCTGTAGTGTTTAGCATAGGTCTCTGGGCTTGTTTGTTAGTGCTGTGAAAGTTATTATTGAGAGTCGTGGCCGTCATGGCCGTTTTAACGTTTATATCATGTTTACAGATACAGTGCCTGTAGGGAATATCTAGATAAGCGCAGAGTTAAGGGGATATGTCCAAGGAGATAGTCTGTAATACACATTTCTTGCGTTTTGCACATATAGTGAGCTATTTGCAGCATTTACAAGCTATTGACAAACCCAGTTTACACATAATTGAGTGCATTTGTTGTTATCATTTTTGCTCTGCTTGCAACTGTTGCCATAACTACACATTTGAGGAGATGTTGGTGTAATCTCTGTTTCCTCTGTTCAGCACATCAAGTGCATCTATACAGCTTCCTGCAACAAGGGATGTTGCATGCCAGGCTGACCCACTGTATCACACAGTTATCCTTGAACTCTTCAGCCTCACATCAGAAGTACAGGTCTGTAGCCATCTGAAGTGCATCTACTTTTGAGAAACCTAACAGTCATTTATCAGTCTTGGAATAATGTGCAGGTAAATGAAGCTGTGGTTACTTAGAACTTGTGAGAGTGTGTAGGCTAAGGTTTCTGTCATCATCTGTCACCTGGCTGCCATGTACTACAATGAAAATGCTGACCGACCACAAGCCCAAACAAAAGAAGGTGAACCACTGTTCAAGGTCCAATTTCCAAAGGTGTGTTATATTATTTTATTTTTCAACCAAAAAATGTTTTGTACACATTGTATTAAGTATTGCACGTATAATGTTATGACAGTTCCATCAACAACAAAATACAGTAAAGAAAATGTCAGGAGGTAGAAACAGACTTTCAGTCATTGTTTTGTAAAAAAAACAACAAAAAAGTGAAAAATGTAAACAAAATCTTTTGTGTTTTATCAAACAGGGAATGTGGTGGACCTCATATTTGGAAAAGTCTTTGTTGACCTGGGACCATACACAGAAGCTGCTTTGGCCATCCCCATCCCAGAGGACCTCACTGCACAGTTCGAGCGGCCTGAGAAGGAGGAGGTCATATCCAGCTCTGTGTCCCGGTTCTATCATGGGGCAGTCTGAAACCCACGTACTGTCCTGTGGCGTCAGGAAACACGGCATGGATGCGTAGGACCACGCAGGCTGGAATGACGACCCGGATTCTGCGACCAAGGAAGCCCCAGCACCAGATCACAAAGCTCCTATAGGCTAGATACCTGTACTGACTAAAACAACTGGACAGGGCATTTAGTCTTGCAAACATATATCTATGATGTGTCTCACAATTTGTTTTATGGATCCAGTGAATCCTAGTTTTTTTACTATCACTGATTATAACTGCCTCATTTGATGTAAATGAATGCTTGATTGTTACTAAAGAAATGCCTCCTCTGAATTCATATATTATATGCACACTATCTGCTGAGAGAAGAACTTTACAAATCAAAGAGCAGCTAAACTAATTTATTTGAGGGTGTGTTACTCCATTTGTGGTGTGTTATTACCATTGTAAAATGATGTGCACTGAAGTAAAACAAGACTGCCTAACATCTTTTATTTAGATTGAAACTATGTTTTTACAAAGAAGCAAAACGTACTGGTGTATTCCTCTCAACCGTAAAGGACCGTAGTCAGTGCGGTACATGTTGCAGGCAGAACACATTGAGGCAGAGCGGCTCCAACCCAGGACGGCCAACCATACATGGTAAATCTTCCTTAATCTCCCATAGCCGTCTGGTAACCTACAGTGAATCACAAATGGTAAATGCTCGTCTCGTCTCGTCGTCTCCCGCTTATCCGGATCCGGGTCGCGGGGGCAGCAGCCTCAGCAGAGAGGTCCAGACAGCCCTCTCCCCAGCCTCTTCCACCAGTTCCTCCAGGAGGATCCCGAGGCGTTCCAAGGCCAGCCGAGAGATATAATCCCTCCAGCGTGTCCTTGGTCGGCCTCGAGGTCTCCTCCCTGTGGGACATGCCCGAAACACCTCCCCAGGGAGGCGTCCAGGAGGCATCCTCACCAGATGCCCGAACCACCTCAACTGGCTCCTCTCGACATGGAGGAGCAGCGGCTCTACTCCGAGTCCCTCCCGGATGACCGAGCTCCTCACCCTCTCTCTAAGGCTGAGCCCGGCCACCCTGCGGAGGAAACTCATTTCGGCCGCTTGTACTCGCGATCTCGTTCTTTCGGTCATTACCCAAAGCTCATGACCATAGGTGAGGATCGGAACGTAGATCGACCGGAAAATTGAGAGCTTCGCCTTCCGGCTTAGCTTCCTCTTCCCCACAACGGACCGATTCAGCGTCCGCATCACTGCTGACGCCGCCCCAATCCGCCTGTCAATCTCCCGCTCCATCCTACCCTCACTCGTGAACAAGATCCCGAGATACTTAAACTCCTCCACCTGAGGCAAAGCCTCCCCCCCGACCTGAAGCGGGCAATCCACCCGTTTCCGGCTGAGAACCATGGCCTCAGATTTGGAGGTGCTGATCTTCATCCCAGCCGTTTCACGCTCCGCCGCGAACCGCCCTATGGTTTATTATTAATGTAATGTAATCAAAACAAATTAGTGATTAGTTTGTCCAGTGAGAATGCTACCTGTGGTATCTCCTAGCAGCAGATGTTCTCAGCTTCTGTTGGCATGGTTGCACAGTTTCCACAGGAGCACCTGTCCAAAATATAGAGAAAAATGGTAACATTCACCAGAATATAAAGCTTATGAAATTCAAACACTGACAGACAGTGGAGCTAAGGTGGGTAAGAAGTAAGCTTGGCTACATATCAAGTGCATATAACAGGTAATTTATAACATGTCACTTATTGCATATAATGTGGAGCTTGACAACAGTGTAGTGTAGAAAACTGCACAGTTTAGTCTTTGACTAAAGATTACTGTTGCTGTCAGACATGTTTATGCTGATTTACAGCTTTCATTGTAATACACAAAATAAATTTACTTCATAAAGGAAGATGTCATGATGAGCATCTCTGCTCAAAACATGGAGAAAAATGATTTACTTTGTCAGCATCTATTAAAATATCTGACTAGTACTGACATTGAACACCTGTAGCAGTCCAAATACAACAAACATTTTCAGACTGTAAAAGTATATCTAAGGAGGCATGACAGATAACTACATTACACAATTCACAATAGTGCTTATTTACCAAAAGAGCTCCCAGTAATGACGAGACAGTAACAGTTAGCATTAGCTACCTAGCTACATGTTAGTAACTGTGTGCCAGCACTCATCAACAAACTGAAATTGTAATGTCAAAATACAAAAGATTGGTTACCAACCATTCAGTTGTAGAGTTTGAACTTCTTCAGCAGCCTCTCCCTCTGGCTCAGATTCTGGATAAAAGTCGTGTGGTTGAACCAAATCGCTACCGACGCCAGGTTGCCGGTCACGGTCACCGTAAACATTAGAGCATGGTGCCAGAAGCCCAAGCCGCATCCCCTTCCGGAGAGGGGCGTGGTCAGGCACAGCTCATTTGCATTTAAAGCTACAGACACAGAAACAGCCTGTTCTGAACAGGGCTGAAAAACAGGGGTTTACAGGCATGCTGAAATATAGGATCGGAGTGGATTTTTTATCAAGAAGCTTCAAAGACATGTTTTGGAGACGTCTGAGACTTATTTGAACTTGTTGAAAAGGAGCATAATATGTCCCCTTTAAAACAAAGACATTGAGCTTAACTTGACTGATATTGACACATTTGATGCATACAAAACATTTTAATTTGCTTTTACAGTATATAAATCTCTACTTGTATTATAAAATACAATCATGCTTTCCCTTATACTTACATTCAATTTGTGATATACAAACATTTGTATTTCACTGTTCACATGAAGCATCAAGATATAAACCCTTTGTGGAACCACTTTGCTGAGAAAATAAAACCTCCGACGCTGTGGGACTCACATCCAGTACCAGGCAGATGATTTCTGCAAGTAAAGAAGATACAACAGCCTGGGAAATTTTACTCACCGAGTATTTCACTGACTGACTGTGGACTGCTCACAGAGCCAGGTGTCAGTTCACTGAAGCCATGTTGGTTTCAGTCATGGGGCTTTCTCACCAGTCACCATATGTTGGCAGTCTTTATGTTACGACCTAGCTAGGGGAAAAGGGAAGCAACATAAAACCAGGTGTTATTGGTAAATCAAATTTACTGATTTAATTTATTCCATAACCAGGAGGGTAAATAATTAAACAAATATACTAACAAAGCAAGAGGATAACTGAAGTAGGGGAACAGGAGCCAACAAAGAGCCTAACTATGTGATTCTAACCAACCCAAAAACACAAGAAGCAGCACCCCTGTTCCTAATGTGTCCAACAGTCTTTTTCTAAGGGTGTGATGCACAATCAGAATTTTAAACCTAGCCCAGTCCCCAACAGTCACTACCAGCATCTCAAACCAAATCACAAATTACACACAAATGTTCACAAAGGCGGTACAGAGGCGAGCTGCCGATCATGTCAGCCGCCACTAATGATGTGTGGGCTGGGCTCTTAAACTCTCTTCCTCTGATGCTTAAATGGCAGCAGCTGTGGTGAGGATTGACAGGGTCATTGCTGCACCAATAGGAGAAGCTGTGGAGTCGGAGGCTCCTCCTCTCTGCTCCGACAGGGACAAGTAATCCATCAGTTAGTGTTAAAATGCCCGAGCTTTGTGCAGCAACAGGCTGTAATAACAAGAACAACTGTAGAGAGTCTTTGCTCTGCAAGCCGCCTACATCGGCTACCTGACCTCAGCAGGCTCCTGGATACGCGCTACGAAGTCGCTGCTAACACAGTTAGCATTCATAATTCGAGATAAACTTTATATCTTACTGTTAAAATAATCTTAGTAGCTAATTGCATACATGTCCACATTTGGTAAATATCACATATATGAGGAGAAAGCTTGTAACATTAGCTGAAGTTCCTGTGTGTAAGCTAACTGTGAGGTGTAACCGCTTGTATTAAAACCATAGACGGAGGGAAAACATGTTATAACGTGTTTTACAATGAGTTCTGCAAAGCGAAGGTGACGTCACCGACCTTAGTGTTAACAGAGACAGCGGGTCAATGTCGGTAAGTCACGGTCACTAAACGATCCCGTTATTACAGTGAACTGTCGTGTCTGGACGAGCTGTTAAAGAGCAGAGCAGCGGACGTGTGTGTCGTGTTTGTTCATATTAAGTTTGGTTCAGTGTTAGTCGGATAGTTTTCAGCTCTAGTTCATTTCATTATTGATGACAGGAGTCAAAACATCTGTTGGAATGATTGTGTCTCTGTCAGAATAAAGAACATGACTGAGAGCTGAGAACCATCATGACATGTTCACCTGCACAATGACTCCAAACTCAGTATTAGTTTCTATTCTATTGTTATTTCATGTAAAACGGTTCAGCAGACTGTTTATTACAACTAAGCTGAGGGAATAATGTATTTTAGATATCTGTGATCATCTAATCAGAGTGCTGTTTCTTTAGTCTTTTTCTCTAAACTCTACAATATGATATTGAACTGATTTCTCTCTATTATAATGTTTTTTCCATCCAGCCGAGGTCTGGATCTTTGGAGACACCTACAACCTCTTGCAGCGATGATGGAGGCCCTGCACCACCTCCACCTGCAGTGTCCACACATGAAGATCTTCTCTTCCCAAACATACACACAGTGTCTTATATGATAATATAGTATTTTTTAATGTAACACTTGTGGCCATAACATTGTTCAGTCTGATCAGCTCTGCTCTTCCTGGTTCCCTTCACCCTCACTGTCGTATTACACTCTCTGCCCCACGTCAGACATACAGTCACATGACCTTTGGACTCCACTGCAGCTGTAACAAACTGTCAATAGTTTCAAACATTAGATTCATATTTCATAGTCCTCAGCCATTATAGTTAATATCAGTGTGCTGTTCCAACAGCATCACTTATTTAGAGGGAGATTGTTACTGGAGCAAATAAATATTAACTGTCTCACACATTAGGACTCATGATCAATAATGATTATACTTGTTACTAAAGATTCTGTTGCTGTTGATTCAACTACTTCTTTTTATTAAACAAACTTACATATGACAGTGAAATTCAGCTTTAACTTCATCCACAACTATTTTTTGATTTTAAATAGTTAGTTGATTGTAAATTGTACACTACAGTATTTAATTAATCCATTTATTATTCTTTTATATGTTTATAAAATCCATGTTTCCAGTGTTGTAAATTGTTTAAATTAATGTAGTTTATAATGTCCAATAAAGTTATTTATGAAGCTCTTGCTTTAACTTTGTTGATGGTTTTTATAAAACACATCTGGTATGAATTTTCACAACAGTAACACGTACAACATTGTGTGACTATTTCTATGTTAGCTTCAATCAACAACATAAATACTAGAAATATTTAAATGTTGTCTGACAACACTGACAGTGAAGGATCAAAAAACATGCTGATGTTAATTGGTAAATACTTTCACCTGTGGAGGTGGTGACAGTGCCAGAGATGATCCATCATTAATCACAGTTTAATATTTATAGATTCTGATCTTAAAAGTGTTGCTACCATCACCTGTCAACAACAGCAGAAGTGAAGCTGCAGGTAAGAAACTGAACCTGTGAATACTGAAGACAGAATAATAAAGAAACTCATCAGCAGTTGGTCTGTCATTTCATCAGAGGAAGATGAACTGGGAGGTTTTCTACCTTCATCATCATCATCATCATCACAGCACATTAGAGAACTAAGGATGTCCATGCAGTCTCCCTTCAACCAGATGAATGGAAACTAATGGGCTGCTCTGTACATGAGCTCCTCCTTCTGTTGGCACAGATCACTCAGTTTTCACAGTGTGGAAACCTTCAAATGACAATAAAACACAAACACTTGAGTTAAGATGCGGTGGATCACAGTTAATCACAAATATCGATCAGCTGTCAGGATAGGTGCATGAATGTCTGCTTCAGTTGAGGACCGGTTTGAGTATTAAATGAACAATCTTCTATATGACAAATATTTGTCTACACATTTTGTAAACGTCACGTTATCTTAACTTGAACTATCACGACGTCTTGATGGACAATGTATTAACTGACATTAACGCTGCGCATTACACTAACGCAGATCAATTAAACTGGGTCACATGTGGAGAAACACAAACCAAATGTCGTTAGATTAACGTTGATTAAATTCACCTTTTTATTGGGCTGTGACTGAACACCTCCACGGGCTAACCCAGGTGGACACAGGTTATCAGCTAATGCTAACATTAGCTGGCTAGCTTGGTTAACAAGGTGCATCCTCACCTGAACTGTGATATAAGTAAAGCACATGTTCACACACAGAGCAGGTCTCTCTCCTCCATCTTGCTGTTCGGCTGGATATTTTATCTAACATTGTATTCAAGTATAGTACTTGTACCACACATACTTCATACATTCTGCAGTTGTGTGGAAAACATTAATACATTGATCTGAAAGTGTGTCTCACCTGTCCTCCGTGTCGCACCTGTCTCCTCCTCTGCCACAGACCAGGAACTGGCTAACCTGAGCTGGAGCAGTCCAATGGGTTAAGTAGAGGGGTTCCCAGAGGAGGAGACCAAATGTGGTAGAGTGGGAGGGGTGTTTTGTGTCAGTCAAGGGTTTTGGCAATTAAAACACATATTTATTTTAAGAAAACATATTTTTAATGGACTTAAATGTATTAATCATTGATAATGTGTTGTATTTGAATATTGCTTTCCATGTGAACTGTTTGAAGAAGATAATTGATTTTTGTGTCTTCAGCAGGTGAGCTCACCTGGCTGAGGTGGCTCAGGGCATTTTGTCCAACTGAGAGAGCCACACAGCTACAGACCTCAGATCCTGCTTGGGCCCATCTTTAAGGGCATAGCCAAAAGTGCAGTTCAGAGTTAGTTTTTTTTTTAAACTTCTAAGCAAACTCCTTTTTGTTATTTTTTGTTTGTTTGTTTGTTTTTTCTTCATTTTTGTTCAGCCATTCTCTTTCTTTTTGCTGTAAATATCTGCACGGGACTCCAGTGCTATAAATAAAATTCACTGGGACTGCTGAACTTCACCTGCGAATCCTCTTTCATGTCTCTGGCTGCTCGGCCGATCCTCACGTACTTACCGGAAAAAATTGAACCGCCGACTCCTCTGAGTGTCTTTTAGAACAAGTGAACACCGAACAAGAGGTAAACAACATGTTGGAGCTAAGTCAAATGTCTGACACGTCGCTCTGACATCATATCCGGATAAACATGCAGGTCCCCCTGTGTGTCAATCACGCGGTAGCCACGCCCTAAAGCCGCTCTGCTTTAACGTCTATTTTCTTTTAAATAGGACCATCATTTGAAAAATGAACATCATGTTGTATCAAAGAAAACTTCAAACTAGAGATTCAGATCATAAACACATAATGAAAACGTTTACTGAGGTAACAAATCAAGTGAGAAGTAGGGTCATTTTCCCATAGACTTCAATACAATCGGACTTCTTTTTGCAACCACTGGAGTCGCCCCCTGATGGTCATTCCATAGAATGCAAGTTTAAGGCACTTCTACATTGGCTTCATTTTCCAGACCGTCGACGTCCATTTTTATACAGTCTATGGTCTGTGTGCCTGTGTAAACCCATAGGTATTAATAAAACTTTACCATACGTTATTTCATTTTTATTCATACCCTACAAAAACAATATTTGACCTAATTGGTCAAAATGAAACAGCCTGTAAATAAAACTAAATACACACATTTCTTTCTTTCCAAACAAATCATATTTTCCTATTGTTGCTATGTTACTGCTCTGAAACAAATGCTATTGGCTGTCTCATCGTGAGCATTTGAACATGATTGGTTTATCTGACTGTCATCAAGGCAACTGGCCAATGACAACTGTGCGCGCCTCTCACCGTCAAATTAGAAAGTAGGTGTTGAGTGGGAGAGCTGCTGCTGGGTGTCTCACTCCTCACTGCTGCTAGTCTTCTGTTTCCTGGATCATTTTATATCTGATCAATTCTTATTTTGAGCGGATTTGAGTTGTAGGGTTTTAATGGAGAACTGGAATATTAGGAAAGGTCGGACAGAATCTGTTTGGTCACCTGAGAGAAGTTAAGTGAATTTATATCTTGCAAAAATATCAGGTAAGAAAACATTTACTCTTTTGTTTTGGTGACGTTGTTTGTGTTCGTGTCGTTTATTTCTGATTAAATAATGCTATAGACGGATAAACAAATGTCATCAAGTATGTGTGTTTATACTGCGTCATTAACGTGTTAAAGTGAAAAGCTAACCGCGATTAGCGCGCTAGCTATAACAGCATTTAATTCAATGTAGAAGAAGCTAATTTTACTGTGTGTTGCTAGTATGTGTTAATGTTGTCAGCTGGTTTAAAGCTTAAACCAACTGATGAGAGGTGAATGAGTGAAGTGAATGAGTGAAGTGAAACTGTCTTGTACTCACTTGTTCACTCAGACAGAGAGGACCAGGAAACACAGTGAGGAGCAGAAGTCTGGACTGTTGTCTCCAGCCTCCCGCTCATGGTTCCCATCGCCGGCATCATCCAGTTCCTCATTGTTCCCCATGTTCCAGAGACTCAGGGATCTGTGAGGAATAACTAACATGCTGTTTGTTTGTAGCTCCGGTTAGTTAGGTTTTAGTATCAACAACCTCAGGCCTTCCTTCAGCCTTGCAGGTAGCACTCTTCCAAACACACATATTTAACCTGATATAAACTGATTGATTTCCTCACTGGTGTTAAATATCTCTGGTTTGATCTGAAGTGAATGTGAACATTGATGTGTGGAGGGTAGATGACGTCACTGTACTACAACCCTCCCCAGGAAGTAAGGTGTGCAGTTACTGATGTCAACAGCAGGGAAGTTATTAGTAAGAAACATGTCAAATATTCAAAGTTACAGCTCTGAGATTTAACTGGATATTTGTTGGTGTGTCTGTATTTAACACGACCAAGGACCCACAGCAGCACATCACCTGTGAGATCATGATGATGCTGAAGAAGCAGGAGTGACAGTAAATCACCAGGTGATGGGGAACAGAATGAAGTGTTTCTGGTTTAAAAGCACCGTCCTCCAGCATTTAAGAAATGAAGGTCTTTAGTTTGGTTTTAAAGAACACATTGATGATTTCCAGCGTGTGATCCGCTGGGATTGTGAACTAACAGCATGTGTGAGATGTTCTGTGAAGCCGGACCAGCAGCTGCTTTGTGACCAACAGGAGGATTGTTTCAACTGTATCCTGAACACAACAAGCAGCCAGGGAAAGTTTCAGAGAGGACAGTTATGAAATAAAACTGAATTAGAAGATACAAACTAAACAACAACAGACCCCCCCCCCCCCCCCCCCCCCAGCTCCACAGCCCCCCTCTTTCAGAGGTGACATCATCACCTCCTCATTATAGGAACCTTAACAGGCAGATAGACCAATGGAGAAATGCCAGTTTTAGTTCTTCAGATCATCCCGGGGCTCTGAAGAACTATTTGTGAATAATTGGTTGATATTGTAAATTTACATCTGAATATATTAAATAAAAGTGTTATAAAGTCAATAGTGGTGCGTATGTTAATTTATTTTTTGGGGCTTTTGCGCCTTTATTGGACAGGATAGTAGAGAGACAGGATGACATGCAGTAAAGGCCGTCCGATGTGGGATTTGAACCGGGGCCGACTGCAGCGAGGACTGTGGCCGCTACACCTGCGGCGCCTGCTCAGCCCACTGCGCCACTCCACGTCCTGTGTATGTTATTTTTAATTAACTTTCCAACCCCACTTTAGTTGAAAGACGACATACAGAGAATTAACAGTTTAATTTGCATTTCTTCAGTTTATTATATTTTATGAGAAATGTAAGAAAATTGATCTGAATGTGAATCAGTAAATATTGTATTTAGATTTTGCTTCTACAGGTTTTAACATTATTTTACACTTAAAGATTCAATGTTGACACAAATACTGTTGAAGTTTGAAATGATTTTAATCAGTTTTACACAGTATTTTTTACTTTGTCTTCCAAAACAAAAGGTTTACTTTACAATATTAAGCTTGTGTTAATATTTTATTAATTGACACTTAATTTTAAAAAGTCTCTCTGCAGAAACTTTAGTGGCGTCACTTTATTAAAGGAGTTTGATCATAATAAATTAGGAGAAATCTGTAAAATAACAGTTTTTCTCTGTAGAAATATTAATGAAACTTTTCTGTAAATGTATTGTTTTTACACTTTATTTGAATTAGGATATTTTACTTTAATTTTATGGTTTTTGTTTGGCAGCTGCTGCTGACAGTCATCTGACCGTTTTTTTTGTTTTACAGTGTGTGTATAATAATATGTAATATAAAATAAAATAAAGTAAAATAATGTAATATAGTATAATATAATATAATATCAACAGTGTAGAAACACTTTGAGGTTGATACATTATTGATAATGTATTTTATGACTAAATGTATCAATAGTGAACCATTGCATCGTGTTTTATTAGATCATTGTATGTTTTACATCAGAATCAGAAAAGTGATGAAAAGTGTTATTTACTTTAATATGTGCAGCAGATTTCTAAAGTGACAATGTAAAACAAGTAGATGGACACTGTGTTGAACCCTCATGTGTTTGTTTACTGATGCATTTGTTTGTTAGTGTTAAAGTCTGTGACAGTGAATCCACATGTTGTTTATACAAATATGAAGTAACATGGAAACACTAAAGTACAGAAGTAACCTACTGTAGTTACTGTCCATAATGTGCTTTTTGTTTGTCTGTTCAGGATACAGCTGCAGAGACTGATCCTGTCATAATAATAATGTTTAGTCACATTCCTCCACTAATTTATTTAGTTATTAGTGAGGTAGAAACCCCGAAGTCTCTGAGACACACCTGTACATTTTCTGGTAAACAGAGGAGAAGGCCGTGCCACCTGTCCTCCTCCTCCTCCTCCTCCTCCTCCTCCTCCTCCTCCTCCACTAAGTGCAACAGCCCGGCAGCTCCGGCAGCGAGCAGCCGACCCTGGAGCCTGGACGGCGGCAGGCTGAGAGCGGACGGCCCGGCTGTGAATCCGCGGAGGAGACACATGACTGCAGACAGAGACAAAAAGCAACACAACAAACTGCTCCGCTGCTCTGCTGAGTTACATGGTGTGTGTGTTTGTGTGTGTGTGTGTGTGTGTGTGTGTGTGTGTGTGTGTGTGTGTGTGCTGACTTTCTCTCCATAGAGTTTCACTGAGTTTACATCCGGGTTTTTTCCCTAGGCAATGGGAGTCGTAGCACTGCCGTTCCTTAGGCAAAGTGAAATAAATTCGCCGCACCGACACAAAAAGTAGTCCGCTTTTCGAACACATTTTCCCGGCACCTTGCTTAGCTGATCGGCTCGATTTAAGCAACTTTAACAACAACACACGCGAATATCAAACGCTTTGTCGCGGATAAACGAGCATTAGTTGGACGGGTAAGTAGTTTTTGTCCCCCTTCCTCCAGCTCCGGAGCGCAGGGATCTGTGCTGTGCTGAGGCTGAGCTGAATGAGATTGAAGAAGAGTTCTTCTTGTTTTGTAGCTTCAGTTTCTCTGTTTTTACACAAATTTGACTAAAACTAAACATAAAATACGGCAACAAAGCAGAGGCGTGCGGGAAGGAGGCGGCCCGGCTCTTTGTACGCTGTTATTCCACCGTGGATCGGCTTCTTATAGATATATATTTAATTAATCTAGAGGAGGACTGCTGCTGAGTAAGTGCACATTGGGGCTTTTTAATTTCATAACTTTAATTTTCTCTGTTGTCAAAGTTTACCTGTCCTCTTCTGTCCGCCTGTGCCGGTGTGTGTGCGGCTGTCTGCGGGCAGGTGTGTGAGCTGGCGGCCGGTGTTTGTCTGCATTCAGCGCTGCTCACTGTGTTTCTGTGTGTTTAGCTGCTCTGTTTCTTATTCTAGGAGTTGATATTCTGGAGGACAAGGGGCCGATATAACTTAGACCCACCGACGCCTGCTCGGTGTCATAATTCATGAAAGATGGCGTCTTTTGGGACTGTTCCCGGGCGGGTTTCTTTACCTCCTCTGTCTTTTTCTCTCCCTTCACATCGCGGCCCGCGGGTTTTATTCATCTTCGGTGTAAGTTATCAGCGTGGCTGGCAGCGTTAGCCAGCGCAGCTAACAGGATGGTTAGCATTAGCGGCTACAGCTAACGTTATCCACTTGTTCTCGGTTAACGTTTCTCAGCCTCTCACGGAGCAATGTCGGCAGAGAGAGGGTCGGTTCGGATGATTTTCTCAGCCCCCAAACACACTCAGGGGCCCGGTAATCCCCCGATACACGACCGTTACCGAGGATGCACCGAGGCAGGTCGGATGGATGTTTAAGCCCGAGCGTCCAGAACCGACCGCGGCGGTTTAATAAGCAGGTTATAAAACATTTATTTGGCCGCCGAAACAAAAAGCACTTTTTCAGTGTTTGAACTCCCGCAGCTGAAGCACTTAACGGCTCTCATCTTGAAAACCTCCATTTTAGCTTCATTTCTCCCCTTTTCGGGGCCTCTGCTGCGGCACGCGCTGCTGATGGAAGTTTATCCAGACAACTTCATGTCCCACCCAGGGAGCAATTACTGCAATTAACCGCCAGCTTCACATACTGCTGCTCACCAAGTAGAGGTAGTAGTACTGGTAGTAGTAGTGGTGGTGGTAGTACTCACTGGATCCGAGTACAGTCTTCAGGTACTTGTACTTTATGTGAATGTTTCCATTTTATAACACTTCATCCTCCTGATCCATTTCACGTATTCTGCTTTGTACGTGTATGTATGACATTAAGTTACTAGTTACTTTGAAGTAATTTAAGTAGTTGTATTTACAGTACTAATAACACAGTACTACAGTAGTACAACTCTGAGGTACTGAGTGTTTGGTGATGTATTCACATCTGGTGGAAGTTTGTCCAGACAACTTGTGTCCCACCCAGAGAGCAGCTGCTGCAGCCACCAGGATTTAATACTGCGCCTCATTAAGTAGTGCTCATAATATAGTTAAGTAGTTGTACTTATAGTATAGTTAAGTAGAAGTAATAGTAGTTATAATATAGTTAAGTAGTGGTACTTATAATATAGTTAAAAAAGTAGTAGTAGTAGTAGTACTGGTACTCAAGCACTGGACTCGAGTATAATTTTGAGTTACTTGTACTTCACATGAGTATTTCCTTTATTCTACTGCACCACATTTATCTGACAACTACTGAACAGTAGTAATGTTCAGTACTTGTACTTAGTAACCATGGCCTCAGGTACTCAGTAGTAGTAGTAGTAGTACTGCCTCAGTGACTGCAGGGTGTCTTCTTTACAAACACATGAATCAGTGGAGGAATGTTAAAGTCTAATGTTTATTGCATCAGCATGGACCTGTTGTTTACTGAAGCTAACAAAAACAACAAACAGTAAACAACAACAAACAGTAAACTAACTAACAACAACACGTTAACTAACGGTGGAAATGACGGTACTCAAGTACACTGCTGTGTTTATCTGTGAAGTCAGGTGAGCGCTACCTGCAGTTACATGTTAAAGTACTACATGTCTGTGATGTGAAGGAGAAGTATGAAGTACAATAGAAAAGTTCTTCAAAATTGTACCTGGGTACAGATGAGGGAGGAAATGCTGAGATCTAAAAGTACAAGTACACCAAAGTAAAAATACTTCATTACAAGAACGTCATGCTTGTACTCCACATCTCAGAGGATGTACTGTGTTTGCACTGCACTACATTTGTCTGACAGATTAGTTACTAGTTACTTTGGAGTTACATTTGAAGTAATTGTACTTTTCTGAAGTACTTCTGAAGTATTCATTTCTGATAAACTTCATTTTCCAGTTACTGCAGTTAACACCAGGGTTTAAATACTGCTGCTTACTAAGTACATTTACTGGGTAATGGAAATACTTGAGTACAAGTACTCCAAAACTGTAATTAATTAAGTACAGTTTGAGTATTTCCATTCTCTGCTACATTTCAGAGGGAGACGATGTACTTTACACAGTACTCCTGTGTGTTAGTACGTGTTGGGGCACTGTAGTATTTTTTGTATTTGACTATGGTGTACTGTGTGTGTCAGTGACTGAGTGAGTATCATGTTTTATTATTTCCCAACAAACCTGTTGGCAAGAACTCACAAAGTACTTCATTTAAAGTATCACAGTAAAAGTACTTCATTTAGTCAAAGTATGACAGTAAAAGTACCTCCTGTAGTTACAGTATCACATAAAAGTACTTCTTGTAGTTGCAGTATGACAGTGAAAGTACTTCATTTAGTTAAAGTGTCACAGTAAAAGTACTTCCTGTAGTGAAAGTATCACAGTAAAAGTACTTAATGTTGTTAAAGTACGACAGTAAAAGTACTTCATGTACCTCCTGTAGTGAAAGTATCGCAGTAAAAGTACTTCCTGCACTGAAAATATCACAGTAAAAGTACTCCCTGTACTGAAAGTATCACAGTAAAAGTACTTCTTGTACTGACGGCAGTTAAAGTATCACAGTAAAAGTACTTCCTGTACTGAAAGTATCACATATATACATATACATATAAAAACTACAACTCCCAGTGACATGTGGAGCAGTAGAAGTCTGGAGTAGAAGAGGAAGAAAATACTGAACTACATCAGTATCAATAATCTGATAATGTGACATGTGATAGTTACAGAGGCCAAATAACATTTCATAGATTACTTCAGGAGGATGTGAGTACTGTGAGTACATTTTTATACCTTGTTCCTGAATGTCTGTTTTTAATACTGTGTAAACAAAAGAAATATAAAATGTCTTTTCATGAAGGACAAACATTTTACTACAAA
The DNA here is from genome assembly GCF_021018895.1 of Seriola aureovittata. NCBI lineage: Eukaryota > Metazoa > Chordata > Actinopteri > Carangiformes > Carangidae > Seriola > Seriola aureovittata. Next base: position 28,293,768 of record NC_079373.1, read on the forward strand.
CTACTACTTTTACTTCTACTACATAAAGGTGATAAAACTGTAAATTCACAAATACTTTCCTTCACTAGGATGTTTTTGTTTATATAGTCTTTCTTTAGTACAGAGTGTGATTTTTTCTACCATCACTTTAATATTAGATAAGAAAAGAGTTTATCTATCGTTTTATAATCAGGATATAAAGAGTGAATAAATGCTTTATAACAGGTCATATTTATCCAAACAAATTACTGGAGAAAAATGATCAAGTTTCACAACATGGGAACGTTCAGTTAAAGTACCACTATCTTAATATTTGTCTTGTTACATATTTCATATTATTCCAGCTGACGCCATTTTATAATAAATACGTCGTTTACAGATGAAAATGTAAAATCCGACACTCAGAGAATGTCGTTGTTTACACTTTAGAATAATTTAGTTCTGTTATTTATTATTCTGTATGAATTTATGAGAGATTAAATTTGTTATAATCAGTGTTCACTGAATGGGTTTGGTAAAGTGTGTTTGTTGTGTTTTACAGGGCAGCACAGAGGGGTGGAGTCCAGTCCCACAGCCAGGTGGTGAGTCATAATAATAACAATAAAGGCACGTGTAATAACAGTAATGGATGAACTTTAATCATAATAATCACTGAATGATTATCACAATTGACATTTAACCAGTTTTTACTTTGATGATAATCATGTGATTTAAGTGCTTCAGTTAATTAATAATCAGTAATTTATTTCATTTTAATAATAAAATTACGTCACCAATTTAAAGAGTAAAGTTACAGTTAAATAATTTAAAGAGCTTTTTAAATTTATAAAGAAGAATAACATTTAATTACTTTTATTTCTCATGGTTTAATTGTAGTTGTTGATTAATGATTGTAATGACGTCACATTTCACACATTTTATTTTAATAATTCGTTTACATCTAGTAATAATGAAATTATAGTTGAAATGTAAGTAATTAAGTTAATGAACATTAACTATTATTATAACCAGTTTTATTTTACTGGCATGTTTACCTGTTAGTCAAAGTTGTTTCCGTTAATAATCAAAGTGACATACAAAGAGTTTTAATTAAAGAAAACACTGGATTGTCATAAATAAATTAAAGCAACTGAACAGTAAAAAAGTAAAGTACATCTTATTATTTTAAATATAATTACCATGAAACTTTTTGTTATTTAAATTTTAATTGACAGATTAATATTTTTACAACATTTGAAAAAATAAACCAATTTATTTTTTATTTTTCATTTAAACATAATAATTCAGTGTTAATAAGTTAATATAATTTGTGTCAGAAACAGTAAGTTAGATTTAATGTGTTTTAATGATGCAGTCAATTTTCTCGTATCATGATATAGTTTAAGTACTCTATAATTATAATATTATAATCACCCTCTGTCAGATTAATAATAATAATAATAATAATAATATAAAATGACTTCCAACCTGTTTGGTTTCATAACAAGGGAACATTCAGCCATTTTATAATATATTATCATAATATAACTATAGTTCTTATTTGTGTTTCTATTATATTTGTAAATTAGAATTAAATTATAATTATTTTTTATTTTATATTATTTTTATTATGATTATGACATTGTAATAAAGTTGTTCTGCTTACATTGTTCCCGTTTCATTTTATTGTTTTTATTTTTTATATTTTTATACTTAAACATACTTCTATAAAAAATTTGTTATAATCTTAAAATTATAATAAATTTGAAACTACTTTTTATTTTATATTATTATTGTTTTTATTATACTATATACTATAATTAAAATAAAATACTCAGTCAACCTTGTTCCACTTTAATTTCAGTTTCAGTTTATTTTTTGGTTTCAATTTCTGTTATTGTTTTAGTTATAATTGTTCTGTACAACTTGTGTCACTTTAGTTTCATTTTTATACGTATTTTTTAATTATAACATTATGATATTTTAATATTGGAATTGTTTGCTTGTCAACTTTAGTGAAATGTGATTTTTTTTCGTTTTCTTTTTTCCCGCAGCGGCACTTTAATGCTTCAGTTGGATGGTTTTCCTACTGGAGACAGTGTTAAGGTAAAAACCAAGTTATACAGTATTAATTAATAATAGTACAGTAATAATACTGCAGTATGTTCTTTATTTTATATTATATGATGTATGTATAGTTTTAGAGCAGGAGTGTCAGTGTTGTTCTGTAATGATGCTGGTCCAGTTTAATCACACTGGACTTCCTGTGACCTTGTTTGACCTTGAGGGTGAAGTGTTATTGGTCAGCTTCACACAGGAAGTCCTTACAAGGCTTGTGCCTCAGGTTGCCATGACGACAGATGTGACCCCAATGCTGCTGATTTCTGTTGAACTGGCGGTTTCAACCTCTCTCTTGTCTCTCTGTGTGTGTGTGTGTGTGTGTGTGTGTGTGTGTGTGTGTGTGTGTGTGTGTGTGTGTGTGTGTAGGCTGATCGATCGGCTGGCAGACTGACTGGATCCATGATGGAATTACAGACGTTACAGGAGGCTCTGAAGGTGGAGATCCAGATCCATCAGGTGAGCAGGGTCCAGGTCCTGGGTCAGTGGGTTGGGAGAGTTTCAGGACTAATCCAGCTCAGGGTCCAGGTCCAGGTTTAGACCTGGACCTGGACCCTTACACAATTAGCATCAACATGTTTTCACATTTTGTTAATGTGTTGACTGAAGTAATCAGATTACAAGAGTTACAGCCGGACCCGGACACTGTGAGCTCACTGAGGATCCAGCCTGCACCACTGTGTAGTCTCACTGTTGAATCTCAACGTGTCAGCTTGTTACTAAGTGAAAACCAGAGGACAGGAGTTTGAGCTTCCTCTGGTCCTCTGGTCCTTTGTTTGCATTGATGACATAGAAACACCTGATCTTCTACATGAGCTTATAATCCGAAAGAGACTCTATCCTCACGAATGTTGTTTCACTTCCTGTCTGAACGTTTCCTCTGGTTGTAGTTCTTCATGGTGACCAGTAGGTGTCAGTGGTCTGACTGTGTCTTCTTCTTCTTTTACAGAAACTGGTTGCCCAGATGAAGCAGGACCCTCAGGTAAACCTCCTGTAATCAGAGTTGTGTTAGTGACTTTACACCAGGTAGTGTCACAGGACCTGGTCCTGGTCTCAGAAGTTCACCAGGACCTGGTCTGACCCAGTCCAACTGGTTCTTGTTTTCAGAATGCAGATCTGAAGAAGCAGCTCCACGAACTTCAAGCAAAGATCACAGCACTCAGTGAGAAGCAGGTATGTTACCACACACACACACACACACACACACACACACACACACAGAGGACTGGTCTTTGCAGGTGAACGTGTAGAAAACCATGTTTCGGATCAGAATCTTGATGTTACTGTTCTCTCCACATGGACCAGTGAAAGCGTCACAGACATCACAGTGTTACTGGTTCACACTGACCTGAGTTCACTGTGGTTTATTATTCAAGAAACGTTCTGGTCTGATTTGACGCTCTTTATCAGGACTTTGCAACATGTAACAAGGCAATTAAATAACAATTATGATTTCAATTCTTTTTATTGACGATAAAATGCCTCCAGGTAACGTTTGATGTCCCACAGTTCTGTCCATGTATACACTTTTTTAATGCTTTATTGAAAAACATTTTCCATTTCACCTAATTAAAGCAATTAAACACTGAAAATTAAGGCAACAATCATTAACGTCAGAAATAAAACACATAGTAAAATATGAACAATACATACAAATAAATAAATACAATAAAAGGAAATAAATGCAACGTATAAAGAAGGATAATGAAACAAAAATAATAAAAGTATTTCAAAAGGACAAAACCAAACTGTATACACAGGGTTACCATGAAGCAAAACAAAGATATTAAAGGAAAATATTTGAAGCTTTACATGTTTCTACTGTTTTTATGGCTTTACTGTTCTTTAGTCACGTAATGAATCAATATAGTGTCTAATTATATTCCTGAATTGTTGTATGATTGGTTTCTTTTTAGTCCATTTTAGAGCTGAAGAGAGGGTCTGTTTTATGGATCATCAATTACTAATCATTTCTCCTGCTGACAGGCTGAGACCTGGAGTTATCACTGACACATGGGACGAGTCTCAACAGGTGAAATACCTGAGACTGTTTCTGATGAAACACCTCTGTCCTCAGGTTCATGTGTCGGCTGTAAAAATACTCAAAACACTGAGTCAAAGATACAGTGAGAGGTGACAGGGACAGGTGTGTGCAGGTGTGAAAACAGCTGGAGCAGAAGCAGTGACGAGACACATAGAGGAAAGTCCTTTAGTTTGTTGAAGGTTCCAGAGTCTTTCTTGTTGAACACAGAAAAAGACGCTACGTCTACCTGCAGAACTTCATAGAGAATCCTCCTGTTTTTAAGTTTCTTCAGTGTCACAGTCTGAACATCATGATACACTGCAGACAGGAGCTGAATCAGCTGATCACAGCTGATCACAGCTGATTCAGCTGCTGGTAATCAGACAGTTTCACTATATGTGAACAGTTACAGATGAATGTCTCTATAAACTGGACAAAATAAACCTGTTTTCAATGCGATCTCCGTCCACACTAACACACCTGAAAATACACACATACCTGAGCATTCACCTACACTGAGCATGTGGAGCCGGTGTAAACAGGAAGTAGATTGTCTCCTCTGCAGTTGTAGCATTAAAACAGAGAATGTAAGTGAACAGCAGCTGCTGCAAAGACAACAAGGTCAGTAACACTGTCATTCATCATCATGTTGTATTCACCACTGGTAGTCCAGGCTGATGACAGCCAATCAGGCGTTTACAAAGATCCCAGTTTTTGTCCGTCCAGACTACAATACAACCCCAGAGTTTTCAAAATAAAACACAACCCCAGAGTTTTCAAAATAAAACAGGGTCAGCAGAGTTTCTGAAAGTCTCTGTTTTCGGGACTTGAAAACTCCAGAGTCGTGTGGACAGGAAGTGAAAACATAGCAAAAGAGATGTGTTTTAAAACAAACGCATAGTGGTGTGGACGGAGCCTTAGACTGGTCACAGACTTCAGTGTCTGAACATTTTAAAATAAGTAGAAGAAGAAGTCTGTGGTGAATGATGTTTCTGCTGCTCAGACAGAACTGTGTGACAGTCTGAAACCAGAAGGTCAATGAACGGTTCAGGTGAACTGAGTCACTGCATCAAGAGAGTCAAGTGTTGGGGTTTTATCTTTTGATTGTGTGTGTGTGTGTGTGTGTGTGAACTGTGCTTGTTACCTCTCCAGTCTCATGATGAGTTAGTGATGTTGTGTGTAGCAGCCAATCAGATGAGAGCAGTGACTGTGGTTTGGAGCTTCTTCCCTGACTGTGTTTCTCTTTAACTCTGTGGAAGAGGAGCAGATCATAGATCTGTGTTCATGTAGAAACTGAACAGGTTCTTGGTCTCAGAGGATCAACTGTTCCTGGTTCCTGGAATAAATACGACATGTAATGAGGTCACTGTAGGACGTTAGATCAAGTGATCAATCAAATACTCTGAGCTGCAACAATTAGTCAATTACAGGTTGGTTTGATTGACAGTAAATGAATCATCAATCATTTTGATAATTATCATTAAGATCATGATAGTTTTTATGTGAACTGGTTCCAAACATCTGAAAACAACACATTAACTTTTTATGGACAAAACGATCAATGAAGAAAATAATTGACGGCTGTATTGATAATTGATGATGAAGAATTGTCAGTTGCAGCAGTGAATATGTGACTGTGTTGTGACTGTATGACAGAGTTCAGGGTCAGACTGAAGGTCACAGGGTCAACAGTGTGAACACGCTCAGGATCTTTGTGTTTCTGAGTTGGTTATCAGCAGAATATTGATCTGTTGATCACCTGATCTGAAGAGGAGGAGCTCTTCATTAATTACATGATCTCTAACTTCATTACTGACCACTACAAGAAATCTGATTAAAGGTTTGTCATTGGTGTGATGTGAACGTTGCTGAGACGCAGTTGAGCAAAGGGTCAAAGGTCAGATGTGTCACTCCCCCCCCCACTCCCCCACCCACCCCCCCTCCCCCCAGAAAAAGGTGGTGGAGCAGCTGAGGAAGGAGCTGCTGGTGAAGCAGGAGCCAGAGGCCAAGCTGCAGCTGCAGGTCCAAACTCCTCCAGTAGGTGGCGACATCAAACCAGCCAACCTGCTGCAGAGCCAGCAGATACCTGGAGGACTGCAGCAGGTAGGACACACACACACACACACACACACACACACACACATATATGTCATTCATATAAGAAGGAAGGGAATTAAAAAGCATTATGAACTTCACAATGTGACTAAGTCCGATGTGTCATGGGTTATATTTTCTCTCATCAGACGCTGACGGTCACACCAGTCCTCACCACGAAGACTCTACCTCTGGTGCTGAAAGCTGCCGCCACTCCTGCCCTGCCCGGCTCCGTCCTGCCACAACGCCCGGCCACTGTCGCTATGGTAACCACAGCTATCACCAAACAGGACTCGCAGAACGCTCCCATCAACCTGCAGGTGGCCAGCAAGCTGACCAACCAGAGCTCAGAGCCTGTGCGGCTGGTATCCAAAAACGCCATGGTGGTAAGACCCTCGGTTCCCGCCACTGTCCGGTCACGTATCATCGCCTGCCTCTGATGTTACTGACAGTGATGAGTGTTGTGATGTGTAGAGTAGACCAGCATGTTGACAGTAGTCTGTAGACCTGTGGGGTTTAAAGTGTCCCTGCTCTAAGTGAAGGATGTTTCTCTAATCACATGACACGAGCTCGAGCAGGCCGTGGTGTGAGTGGTGGCCTGTGGTCCAGCGGATCTCACCGAGCCACGTTTGTGTCAAACCACAGAGGTCACGAGCGTCCAGAGGACCAGTGAGGCTTCTGTGAGTCATGATCCTGACTCAGATTTTGTGTTTTACACCCTTTTCTACCAAAGATTTTTAGGTATAAGCAGCTTTTTTAAACACTCGTAAACCTGCTAAGAAAAGCCGATTGACTCCTTTTCCACTGACAGTCGAGTTTGTCTTTCTGTTCGGACTGAGGACACACACAACTGCAGGGAGTGATGTCATTACATGCACTAACAAAGCACACACACAGACACAGTGGAGAGAGAGTGAGCTGCTAGCCGCCATGTCGACTGGCTCATGTGGCCCGGGTGTGAAGCTGATTGAATCCTTTTCCACTGACGACAGAAGCCCGATGTTAGAGCGTCTTTGAGGGGTTTTTTGATCAGTGGAAAAGGAGCTTTAGAGTTTGTGATTTAGCCAATAGAAGCACGTGGCACCAGATGACATCAGGGTTAGGCTTCAGTGAACTGTCCCTCTAAGCTGCAGAGTCGGTGTGAACCCGGTCCAAACAGACAAGGACAGACTCCACAAACTGTCACTGGAAACACTTTCACCATCATCAGTGTCAGAGAAACACGCTGCTTCACCTCCTCTGTGGTTGTGCACAAACGTGTGGTGGTGCGTTGTGATTGGCTGATCAGAACCAGCCCTGTAGATACTGGAGATGTGAACTGACAGCAGCAGCAGACATGTCAGATCCACAATCTGCTGTGGTTTTGTCTCAGGTGCAGGCCACCACCACCACCACCACCTCCGCCCAGCCAATCAAAGTTCCTCAGTTTGTCCCTCCTCCTAGACTGACGCCTCGACCCACCTTTCAGCCACAGGTGCGTCCCTGTAAGACCCGCCTCCAAACCCTAACCCCTTCAGATCAGTGTGTGTGGCCCACCTGAGGTGACTCACTCACTCTCCAGCAGAGGGCAGGAGTGCACCAAAGCAAACACTCATGCCTTGCTCCGTGGCACTAAAACATTGTTTGCTCTGTGCTGCCTCTACTCATCTCTCTCCTCTCGTTGTGCTTTTTTTAATTTTCCAACTGACCTGTGAACAGGTTGTTTTAAAGGTTTCCTGCCTGTGTGTGTGTGTGTGTGTGTGTGTGTGTGTGTGTGTGTGTGTGTGTGTTTACCTTCTGTTGTGAGAGCTTGTTTTCCTGCAGCTTCTTTGGTATTTTGTGTTCCTGGCTGTTGGTGTGTTTTTGACCCTTTAAATGGAAACACTGATGTTGCTGATGTTTACCTGTGCTCAGTGATGCCACTGGGAGCTCTGGTTGTTTCATAGTATTACCAGTATTACCAGTACTACCAGTAGTACCGGTAGTACCGGGTACAGTTTTGGTAGTCGAGGAACACACAAACAAACACAGCCTGTATTCCACATGCATTGATTGTTTTCTTCTTCCTGGAGGCGGGGCTTACCAGACATATGACAGCTGTCAGTCTCAGAGACCACGGGTCACATGATAGAAACATCATACATGTGGGTTATTCTATTCTATTCTATTCTATTCTATTCTATTCTACTGAAATGTACATTTAACACTTTAGTGTTTGATCATACAACAGTCAACAGGTGATTTAAGTTAAGAATAGATGTTCCTCTGCTTCACCTTCATCCTTCACCTTCATCCTTCACCTTCATCCTTCTTTCATCCTTCACCTTCATCCTTCCTCTGCTTCACCTTCATCCTTCACTTTCATCCTTCTTTCATCCTTCACCTTCATCCTTCACCTTCATCCTTCTTTCATCCTTCCTCTGCTTCACCTTCATCCTTCACTTTCATCCTTCTTTCATCCTTCACCTTCATCCTTCCTCTGCTTCACCTTCATCCTTCTTTCATCCTTCCTCTGCTTCACCTTCATCCTTCACCTTCATCCTTCTTTCATCCTTCTTTCATCCTTCTTTCATCCTTCACCTTCATCCTTCCTCTGCTTCACCTTCATCCTTCTTTCATCCTTCCTCTGCTTCACCTTCATCCTTCACCTTCATCCTTCACCTTCGTCCTTCTTTCATCCTTCACCTTCATCCTTCACCTTCATCCTTCTTTCATCCTTCCTCTGCTTCACCTTCATCCTTCACTTTCATCCTTCTTTCATCCTTCACCTTCATCCTTCCTCTGCTTCACCTTCATCCTTCTTTCATCCTTCCTCTGCTTCACCTTCATCCTTCACCTTCATCCTTCACCTTCGTCCTTCTTTCATCCTTCCTCTGCTTCACCTCCATCCTTCTTTCATCCTTCCTCTGCTTCACCTTCATCCTTCTTTCATCCTTCCTCTGCTTCACCTTCATCCTTCTTTCATCCTTCACCTTCATCCTTCACCTTCATCCTTCACCTTCACCTTCATCTTCACCTTCATCCTTCCTCTGCTTCACCTTCATCCTTCTTTCATCCTTCACCTTCATCCTTCACCTTCATCCTTCTTTCATCCTTCCTCTGCTTCACCTTCATCCTTCTTTCATCCTTCACCTTCATCCTTCTTTCATCCTTCACCTTCATCCTTCCTCTGCTTCACCTTCATCCTTCTTTCATCCTTCACCTTCATCCTTCTTTCATCCTTCCTCTGCTTCACCTTCGTCCTTCTTTCATCCTTCCTCTGCTTCACCTCCATCCTTCTTTCATCCTTCCTCAGCTTCACCTTCATCTTTCTTTCATCCTTCCTCAGCTTCACCTTCATCCTTCTTTCATCCTTCCTCTGCTTCACCTTCGTCCTTCTTTCATCCTTCCTCTGCTTCACCTTCCTCCTTCTTTCATCCTTCCTCTGCTTCACCTTCATCCTTCTTTCATCCTTCACCTTCATCCTTCTTTCATCCTTCCTCTGCTTCACCTTCGTCCTTCTTTCATCCTTCCTCTGCTTCACCTCCATCCTTCTTTCATCCTTCCTCAGCTTCACCTTCATCCTTCTTTCATCCTTCCTCTGCTTCACCTCCATCCTTCTTTCATCCTTCCTCTGCTTCACCTTCATCCTTCTTTCATCCTTCCTCTGCTTCACCTTCATCCTTGGGGAAACTGTGAGGGACAGTAGTAGTAGTGCTTGTGTTGTTAGTAGTTGAAGTGGTAGTAGTACTAGTAGTAGTAGTATTACTGGTAGTAGTATTAGCTCCACAGTGGTGTTACTCAGCAGTCTCAGGTCATCTTGGTGCTGTTTTCTGATTGGCTGTCTGTTGTCACCAGGTCAGGCCCAAACCGGCCACACCCACCAACATCCCCATTGCCCCGGCCCCTCCCCCGCCCATGATGGCGGCCCCCCAGCTGCTCCAGAGGCCCGTCATGTTGGCCACCAAGCTGTCGTCATCCCTGCCCTCGGCGGCCCCCATCCATCAGGTGCGCATCGTGAACGGACAGCCCTGCAGTAAGACCGGCTCCACCCCCCTGACGGGGATCGTCATCACCACGCCCGTCTCTGCCGCACCCACCCGCCTCGGCAGCCCTGCCCAGGCACCCAACCCCTCTACCATCCCCAACCCGACTCCCGCCCAGCCGATCCAGATCAGCAGCCTGACACCTGAGCCCAAGGTGAGTCCTACCTGAGACCTACCTGATTGAACAGTGTACAGTCTCTGTACTTAAAGCTGCTGTTGTCTCCTCCTCTTTCTCCTCCTCCTCTTCTTTCTTCTCCTTCTCCTCTTCCTCAGCAGACTGTTAAATCAGGAGGCGGAGCTGAGCCGAAGACCGTTGTCAGCCTCCCCTCTTCCTCCACCCCTCCGTTGTCTCCAGCTCCCAGACCCAAGAAAGAGGAGAACCCAGAGGTAGGGCCCAGACTGACACATGCTGGTCCAGGATCTGGTCTCTGGTCTCTGGTTCTGATGGTGATTTGTATTTGTCTCTTTTAGAAACTGGCCTTCATGGTGTCTTTGGGGCTCGTAACACACGACCATTTGGAAGGTGAGTGATCCTTCCTCTGTCTCTTCATGTTTCTGATGCTGCTGCCGTTTTTGAATTAAAACTCTGACGTTTTCATCGGCAGAAATCCAGAGCAAAAGACAGGAGCGAAAGAGGAGAACAACGGCCAACCCGGTTTACAGCGGAGCTGTGTTTGAACCTGAGGTACACACACACAACACCTGTGAGGTACACACACACACACAACACCTGTGAGGTACACACAAACTAATATTTAATATTGTTACATCACATTAATATTACATCACATTAATACCATTACATCACATTAATGTTATTAAATCACATTAATATTACATCTCATTAAAACCGTTACATCACAGTAATATTACATTACATTAATATCATTACATCACATTAATATTACATCACAATAATACCATTACATCACATTAATGTTATTAAATCACATTAATATTACATCACATTAAGATCGTTACATTACATTAATATTATTAAATCACATTAATATTACATCACATTAAGATCATTACATCACATTAATATTACATCACAATAATACCATTACATCACATTAATGTTATTAAATCACATTTATATTACATCACATTAAGATCGTTACATTACATTTATATTATTAAATCACATTAATATTACATCACGTTAATATCGTTACATTACATTTATATTATTAAATCATATTAATATTACATCACAATAATACCATTACATCACATTAATGTTATTAAATCACATTTATATTACATCACATTAAGATCGTTACATTACATTAATATTATTAAATCACATTAATATTACATTACATTAAGATCATTACATCACATTAATATTACATCACAATAATACCATTACATCACATTAATGTTATTAAATCACATTAATATTACATTACATTAATATCGTTACATCACATTAATGTCATTAACATGTTTTTCTATTTGTCTTCCAGAGGAAAAAGAGTGCAGTGAGTTACCTGAACAGCCCTCTGCACCAGGGGACCAGGAAGAGAGGTCCGTATGAAATACTGGTCTTCAGATCCAAGCTGATCCTGAACCAGTAGAAACAGTAGAGACCAGTACAGAGACAGTAGAAGCAGTTTCAGATTCAGTAGAACAGTCGTTGAGCTGAGGTCTGGTTCAGGTGAAGGTGGTGGAGACAGCAGTAGATACAGTAGAGATAATTCCTCCTGCTGCTTGCTGTCCCTTCAGTCAGGGTTCAGGTCTACAGCCGGATTTCTACCTGTTTGTCAGAGACTCTGAGGCTCCCACAGATCTCCATGAACACATGTAAACATCAAATATCTGGATCTGATGGATCAGCTCTGGCTGCTTGTTTCTCCGGCCTTTACGAAAAGAGATGAAGTGAAGTTAGTGTCCTCACAATGAACAACACATCCATCCACTAGCTTCACAGGTCTCGTGGTCTCTCAAACCAAACTCTTTGAAAACAGAGTTCTGCTGGAGCAGCTCAAAATATTGATAAGACACACATGAAGTCACTGATAATCACGTCTCATGTGTTTAGTATGAAGCTGTGTGAGGGATCTGTTTTAGCCAATCATGTCAGAGCTGAGGTCATCGACACATCTTGTCTCTGACAAACAGATTTGAACCAGAAAATGTCTAGAAAGGTTAAAATGATTTGTGGCACTACAACAAACCTTTCTGGGTTCTGTTGTTGGTTGGACATAGTAAGACATTGATCATGTGCACATCACTGATGTGTGTGTGTGTATATATATATATATTATATATATATATATATATATATATGAATCATTCAATCTAAAGGTTGAAAACGATCATTAGTTGCAGCCATTGCTGATCCGCAGTCTCACAGCGTGGACCACCTTGCTGAACAGGTATAAATCTGGCTGATCTCTCACACCTGGTGTCTCCTCTGAGGGGAGATCAGCTGAAGCAGATGAGTCCTCAGGACTGAACAGGTTAACAATATGATGAGGTTTTCAATATAGTAAAGCCACAGTGATTAGTGTGGACGGTAACAGGACTAACATGAAATGTCTTTTATGCGATCACAGCTCGGAACACACTAATCTAAGAGGTTTAACATGTAACACTGAATAATTCCTGCACAACCTTCATTTCAGTTCTTTCAAGAGAAAAGGCAAAGATGTGAGATCGTGTAACTCACAGTGTCAGATGTTAACACATCAGTGGTTTAATGGAGGGTCGAAGGTTGTCATCAAAGGGGCGGAGCTACTGTTGAACACGTCATATTTTACCAGGGGGAGGTGGTTCACAGATTTTCACACAGTCAACCTCAGAACTTCAGTTAGTGTAACTAATGAAAATACAAATCAACTGTTTTTAATTGGTTGATCCATTTGTTCTTCTGCTGGTTTCCAGGTCGCATCAAATCAATGAATTATATCATTAGGAGTTATTAGTTAGTTAGAGTATTATGTGTTGGGAAATGGTGAAAAACCCTAACCCTAATAAATGATAAACCCACATTGTGAAGCAGGAAGTACATTTCCGGTTGAAGCAGCAATTCATCGTAGCGACCGCCGGACACCGCGCTCACAGGTTCAGGATTTCCGGCTTGAACCATGTGGCGATGGACGACATGTATTGCATGTTTCTTTGCATTATTATTTTTGTCCACAATGTGGAGCCAGAAACCACGCAAAACAAGCACACACTATGTGTGTCTGTAGACCAAACAGTGGAAATGTCATCTAAATCAGATGTATGTAAAATTTGAGGCAGATTAGACAATATATATTTAGGTTAAATCAATTTCCTGCTTCATGGTGAAATGTGGACATTGCTCCTCTGCCAGAGCCACACTGTTCAACGGAAACTCACAAGTTTCACAGTGAAGCATCATCTAGGTGGAAAGCAAATGCTGACAGGTTTAGGGAAGATTGGACAACGATGATAGACGTACAACCACTTCCTGTTTAAAAATCCATTGCACCACCATAGCCACGCCTTTAAATGAAAACAATTTTCACAATATGGCATCAGCAGGGGGAGATGGATTTTCTGACCAAGTTTGAGGCAGATTGGATATCATATAATAGACTTACAGACTTACAATCACTTACTTTAATTTGGTGAACCTGCACAAACCCTGGTCAAGACTTTACCAACTAAAACAATTCACTATGAAAGAGTTCTGTATCTTCACAAAGTCTTGTTGCAGGAACAGGAAATGATGTCACACTCTGGTCAGTTTGGCAATTAAGGCGTTCGGCCGGTCCTAAATTAAACCTGAGTTGTGTTGAAATCTGACACGAGTCCATTTGTTGTGCGCTTCATAGACGACTGCAGTAGGTTTGTACTCGTGCTCGGCCTCAGCTTGCATGGAGCCAGTCTCCTGCACTAACACTGCTGTCTGTGCTTCTGACTCCTCCTCTTCCTCCTCTTCCTCCCTTACCGCTCCCCTGTCTCATGCTAGCCAACGAAGACTCCCTTTCCAAGGTATGTCATACAGACTGTTTGTTTTTGTTTTCCCCCCTCTCCATCTTTCTTTTTTTCTTTGTTTTCCGTCTTTGTTGTCTGTCTCATTTCACCCAGGTCGCCCACCCAAATACAGCAGCGTCCCGGAGCTGGGCAGCCTCACCCCGACCTCCCCCTCCAGCCCCGTCCATCCCCTCCCCCTGCCCAGCCCCAGCTCTGGGGATGTAAGTAACGATGGGGGAGACGGACAGTTCAAGGGTTGGACACCCCGTCACACACACTCCTGTTGGCCCAGTAGCTCTCTGTCATTTGCACCCGAGACCTCCACCAACACGTCCATTAGTTTGTTGTGTCCATGTGATAATCATCAATCATCAGTTGATTTTTACTTTGATTCAGCCTTACAAAGTGAACAGTGTCCTGTAGCCCAGAGCATCATTAATAACTACTACCCAGAACACATCCTAACCCCCAACTGTCAAGTAACTTTTCTGTGGGCTCAGTAAATTAACACACCATGTCCATTAGACATCCAAACGAGGCCAATTGTAAACTAAACCAAACCAGATCACGGTGCCTCCCCTGCCTTGCCTCTCCACAGATGGTTGGTGGGGCTCAGTTGAGCGGGGAAACTGATTGGTCCAATTCTTCCTCACAGGGAGACATCCATGAGGATTTCTGCACTGTGTGCAGACGCAGTGGCCAGTTGCTCATGTGCGACACGTGTTCTCGTGTTTATCACCTGGACTGCCTGGATCCACCCCTGAAAACCATTCCTAAAGGCATGTGGATCTGTCCAAAATGTCAAGATCAGGTAACCGCTGCAGCCGAGACTGATCCTGAGTCAGGGGGAAGGGGGTACCGCAGTCCAGAGAGGGGCCAGTCAGGGCCTAGCTGTACTTGACTGTAACTTGAATCTGTTGATTGGCCTTCTGCCGCACTGTCCTGACCTTTGGGACTGTTCAATCCTTTGTAAGCATAAACATGATGCAGTATTGTTTTTTTGTGCTTCTGTCTCATTCATTGTGTTAGTAAAGATTGGCATCTCACGTTCATCCACCCCATTGCTTGTTCCTCTTCAGCCTCACCACAGGGTGGCGGCTAAACTTGTCTTCCTTAAATCTTTTCTGAGTCTCAGCCTCTTTGACAACTCAGAGCTTTCCCCTCCAGATCCTGAAAAAAGAAGAAGCCATTCCCTGGCCCGGGACCCTGGCTATCGTTCATTCCTACATCGCCTACAAAGAAGGTGACAACAGATTCTCTTCTTCTCTCAACTGCCTGCTGGGGCCAAAGCAGACAGGGAGAGTAACTTTTGTTTTATTGTTGCAGCTAAAGAGGAGGAGAAACAGAAACTGATGAAGTGGAGTTCTGAACTGAAACTGGAGCGAGAGCAGCTGGAACAGAGAGTCAAACAGCTGAGCAACTCGATAACAGTAAGAAACACCATCAAACAGCTGAACAACATGAAGACAGAGCTGCTGCTGCCGCTGCTGCTGCTGCTGCTTTAGACCCAGGCTGAAACAAACCCAGGTCTGCTGAGCTCAGATCTAGATCTCGAATCAGATCTGTCACTGCTCCACCTTATTCACATGCAGAGTTCATGCTTCTGACTATTACATGTTCCGACAGCAGATTATGTAAAACATAGATAATAACAATTATTAATTAGCATACAAGATAATGCATATTTAACTAGAGCCTCCTCCTTGTGGTTGTCTGCCTCCTCCACTCAGACTAGTTCCAGATTACATCCCTGTTTATCCAGAGTCATATAAAATATTAACCATTTGTGTGAAATTTTGTCTTACTTGCTGTGAAGTCATGAGTTATGGCTAAAAACTGTTTTGAGAAGTCACACTGACCTTGACCTTTGACTTTTGAAATTTGAAGAAGTTCTGTCAAGGTGTTACTGTGATATCGTTTCCACGAGAATGAGATGCACAACCTGAAAAGAAGGTTCGTGGCGTTAAGGTCAGACGCACGCTGCTGTCAGACTTTTACTGCTCAACTCATGTTGAAGTCATAGCTACAGGTGGTGGATGTTACGGAGTAATCATCTGTTCTTCTTCCTCTCAGTCTAACCTTTGGGTCAAATTTATCCATTTGGTTACTTAATAAGGTTTAAAGCTGAACGTAAATAGATTTGATAAGAGATTAAAATTATTGGGATATGATTTAATACTGGATTCAGTAATATTCTCTTGAGGTCAACTGTTGCCACACTCAGGTTTCAGTTCACTGCAGTTAATTATGAGAAAGGACACACTGCTGGTAGTTATTAAACAATCTCAAAAGACTTTGTTGTTCCCTAAATAACGTCTGGTGTTTTATGTCAAATCTAACCCTGTTGTGCTTCTTCTGTCAGAAATGCATGGAGACCAAAAACACCATCCTGGCTCGTCAGAAAGAAATGCAGCTTTCCCTGGACAAAGTCAAACACCTGATTCGCCTCATCCAAGCCTTCAACTTCAACCAAGCTCTGGCAGAGACGGAGGGTAAAGAAGTCAGTGCCAGAGTCCAGGACAGTGCTGAAGGTGCGCTCGGCTCTGAAGCTGCACCAGAAGCCAACTCTGTAGAGAAAGTGAAAGCTGCAAGCTCATCAGAAAACAGCAGCATTGATGGAAATGACAAACAAGAGCAGCATGCAGCCACCGGCAGCAACCAGACAGCAGCAGCAGGAGGAGACACTGACGGCCAGCCTGTCCTGGAAGACGGTCTGGTCCAGGCAGCAGATACCAGCCCCGATGTAGGGGCAGGGGGTAAGGCCAAGCCTAGTGTAGGGGCAGGAGGAGGGGGAGGGGGTAACACAGAGACTGGTCTACAGGCTGAGGTTATGGCCAAGCCTGAGACAGCTCCAATGGTTGACATTCCAGCTGCCACAGCGGCCGCGACTGTTGCCACCACCAATGGTACGGCAGAGCCGGCCTGCCCTGACCGCAGCCCCGGAGGAGACTGCACCACTAACACCACCACCAACTCTGAGAACAAGATGGCTGCCGTCAATTCTCCAGAGACAGCGGTGGAGAAGAAACAGGAGGAGGTCACTGACAGTGACGGCAGCAACACCAACAACAGCAAAACCTCAGAACCCTCCCAGCATTCTTTGCCAGCTCTTGTCAGCAGTTTGGACAATAAAAAGTAATGCTATGTCTCTTCAGTTGCGGGAATTCAAACATATATATTAAAAAAAAAAGACATTTGCTTGCACCGTACGGTGCCCTGAAGTTGCCAATCTGTATAAATGTTGTTTGTTTGCATTGTATTGTCAGACTGTGTCAATGGTAGATATACAGCCCACGTCACATGACTCTGGGAAGAAGTAGGCTAATGGCCCACAGAGCTGGGGACAGGACGGCCTACGTACCAGTGTCATCATGCCAATTAGTGATAGACGTCAGTGGTGGGAAAGCTCAAAGGGAGATTTAATTCATCATCACACCAGTGTGTGCCTGTTATAGTGGCCCCTGTGTTCTCTTGTGGGGTGGGGAGATGGGTTCACATGGGTAGGAAGACAACCGAGAACATGGAACCAAACATCTGTCAGGGGTTACTGGTATAAAAAGCAGTGTTGTGACAGAGTGCTGAGAAGAACCTGTTCATCCCCTTGTCCCATTGAACTTAATGTGAACAACCTTTAACTTCTGCAATCCCACAACCCTGATCTCCTAAACCTCCAGTCCCAAACCTTCATTAACCTAAGCCCTAATCCATGATCCCAACCCCCCCTGTCAATAACAAACCCTGTTTCTCCAGATCTTACACCAACTTCCCATCAACCTACTATGTAAACGGTCTTCAGTCAACTAAAAAACATTAGTGACAATAGCAGTAACTTTCTTCCCAGTCCTCCATCAATCCAACGTGAATCCACTGGGATTCATTGTGCGTCAAACAAACTAATTTATACAAAATATTGTCTTGAATGCCCACCCTCACAGGCAGAGTGAAAAGCCTGTTGTGGTTAAGGGGAGTGAGATGAGATGGTGATGTGCTCACTTTCAATCCTAGTACCTTGTTGGATTGTTGATTTCGGAAAGTTATTAAAACTTGACAGGTGCAGTCGTCCCCACAGTTGCAATGTCAGAAAGGTCTGGGTTGTCTAGATTAATTAAACAAGCACTTCATTTGAAGGATTCATGCATCTTTAAACCATTGTCCCTAGCTTTCAACCAATCACCTCAATCAATCATCAACCAATGACCGGAACCTCTGCAATAGACCAATATTAATCCCAGTGGCTAAAACCTGAACGTACGTTTCCCTCAACACCAATGATCCACTGTGACCTACATATTGAACCCCAACAACCCACCTGCACCACTCTAACCCACTGAGTTTTAAGCACAGATTAAGTACAACAGCTCAAACCCTTTCCCAGCAGCCCTCCCCCACCCACCTCCCCTGCATATGGACTAGTTCATACAAAGTCCTGTCTGAACACATGTACGCAGTTCCTAACGGCTTAAACACCTTCACACACTTTGCCAATTGCTGAATGAAGTGGGAAATATTGTTTTTGAAAAAGTTGTCATAACAATTATTACATTATAACAATCTTACCTGACCTCCATGTTGAACCACAACAACCTGACTTAACCCTATCCTAATGAATTCACAACCAATGACTAAAACATTCTCTTATTAATCCCACTTTACCCTAATGAACCCTAACTTTCCCATCAACCAATGACTTAAAGTTTTCAGTCAACAGAAAAACATAATCCTTCCTATCAACCAATAGCAGTGATCTGGCCATAGTGACTAAAACTGGAGATTAATTTCCCTAGTCCAGCAACAATCCAATCTAACCCCGTCTAAACTCACTTCCCTCAGCGTCTCCAGTCAACCCAAACCTATTGAGGTTCAAACAGACAGAACATTATTAATATGTGCATCTGAACCTCTTTAAACTAACCTGACTTTAAAACCAGCCCAATCATCTTACCTTCTCCAGTTTGTCAACAATGACCTTCTGGACCCCTGACAACCCTCACCTGATAAACAGAAGACTCAGCCCTCTTCCAGTTGAAACAATGATCAAACAACCCCTACCAACAACAACCCCACTTACCCTCCCCACACCCATCTCTTCCCCACCTGTATCCCTGAGCTCAGGCAGAAAAGACGCTGAGCGTCGTGTTCAGCAGGTACGGAGGACGAGGTCGAACAGGCGCAGTAGCCTAACAGATGTTTTCAGTGGTGTCGGTCAAGTGTAGTGATTGAGTTTTCATTCGTGATACAAGTGTGTCAACTGTGAGCACTAAATGTGAAATTGCAATATTGCAATGTCAACACACACAAACTATACCTGGGCTGTGTTTCTTTTTTTATAGGAAAAGATATTCAGGTCTTCCTAGTCTTCAGAATAAGTGCTTTCTGTTTTCTGAACCTGCTGGACTGGCATTAACAACACAAAAAGGAATCCTCTTTTTGAAGTGGTGATCTTTGCATTATGTACATTTCTGTTGAATCCTGAACTGCCAAAATGATGTTGTATCCAAATTCAGCAGGGACAAGTCCACTTACTGTATTGAAAGATCAAATCATTGGCGTTGTAAGATATGGATGCTACCATTTCAGAAATTGGAAGTCCCCCGATTGAGACAGGAGAGCTTAGTAAACAATAACATAAAGGAAGTATTTTTCCTTGAAAAGAAGGGATTTGTTGTATGAACCTGCTCCTTCAGATGGATCTCAAAGGACGATACCACAAATCCTGAGATTAAAGCACAAGCTTGCTGCATTACAAAGAAGTGCTGAAGAGCTTTTTGTATGTTAATATGGAATTAAACAGAGTATGCATCTCTTTGTTGTGATGTGACTTATCCCCACATTGCCAATATTTTTCTAGGAGGAAATACAAACCTCTGTCTGACATTAAGGCTCAAGTCTAGTTCATATTTTCGGGAGGAGTGCCCGGGCCTTTGCTGTCTCAGAAACCCCTTCATCCCCTCACAGTTAGACTAGTGCATCTCTTTTCTTTCTGGAGCATGTCTGGGCTGAAATGTGATGCTGTTATTCCTTGGCTTGGTGGCTGTCAGTTCGGGTCTGTCTTTGTCTGGTGAAATGATCATGACTTCTGGCTTCTTGTTGGGTACGGGGCATTAACAAACTCTGGTCTGTTTATTAACGGTGCCTCTGGTTGTGTTGGAACATTTTGTTTATTTGTTTTTGCGATGATGAAGCTTTTCTTAAAGTTTAGTCGTCCAATAACGCGTTCACCCCTGAGTTGCCCTGAAGTTGAAGGTGTTCATGGTTCAGCTATTGAAACCTGCTAAAATACTTTTAATATTATTTGACTGTTTTATTGATTGACATTTTTAGCCATGCTAGCAGCATTATCTCTGTTGATGCCAGTGGTACTCTTCAATTGGTCCAGACTGAAATGTCTCAACATCTATTGGTTTAAATTCATGGTCCCCAGAGGATGAATGCTACTGGCTTTGTTTATCCCCCTTAACTTTTACGTAGCACCACCATGAGGTTGAGATTTTGGATGAATTGGCATAAAGTCTATCACAGATGTTTGTTGTGCCCAGTGGATGTATCCCAGGGATTTTTGGTGATTCTCTGATATTTCAGATATTGCCACCAGGTGGTCAGTTTTCATTTATTCTGTCAAATATCTTAACATCCGTTGTGCAGATGTTCATGGATGAATCCTACTGACTTTGTTCATCCTCTGACTTTTTCTCCCATGCCATCATCAGGTTTAATTTATTCAAAACTTTATGAACATACCCGCAGAACTGACATTCCCATCAACCTCAGCTGGATAATTATATTGCTAATTACTTGATGTAAGCATGCTAACAGGCTAAACTAAGATGATAAACATGGTAAACATTATACCTGCGTGTTAGTATTGTCGTAGTGAGCATGTTAGCATGCTGATGTTATCACTTAATGTAGCCTAAAAGCTGCTAGCATGGCTACAGACTTGTTTGATACTTTATGGGCAGGATTCAATTCTTAAATATTAAAATAATACAAGGATTTTCTTATTGTAGTGACATCCTATGATAGCAATGTGAATGTGCACATAATTGAAGGGTTGAATACGTTATTGGGCGACTATGAAAAATGCTGTTACAGGTGTGTTTCTTCATATCATATGGATTCTTCTAACTGAATCAGCATATCTGACATCAGCTGTACAAACTGCCTTCATTCAGAAGATCCCAGAAAAATGAATCAGAGGAAAATCTCTGTAACGTTTCCACATGTTTGGCCACAGTGTTGTCTGATAAATGTTTCTTGTCTCTAAAGAAGAGTTCAGCCGTTCGAACATGGAAGGAAAAGAGTGGACAGAGATGCAAGTCTAACAGAAAATGCCAACTAACACTGTCCCCATCTCCCTATGAAAACCATTTGTTTTGTGTTTTGTTCTTTGTCGGGTGGATGTTGACTTCTTCTTTTCCAACATGTTCACCTGTGTTCACTCATGGATAGAGCAGAGTAGTCATCTAGTCTATTCACTTGACGAATTTTTCTTTGAAAGAGCCCGAACATGTGTTCCAGACAAACTGGACCTTTCGCTCTGTACAGTAGGTACCTAGAGTGCCTTTCTTCAAACAGCAGATAATATTTGTCTCTTGACTTGCACTGTGACTTGTAGAACCTTACTAACCCTCCAGATGACCCTCCCACCCGACCCTCCTCTGGTCTGTCCCGTCCCACCAAGCTCCCCCAAACTCTGGAGCACAAACCCGGTCCCTTCACCTCAGGCTGCCAGTAGTCAATGCAAGTTGAAAATACATTTCATATTATGCCATTTAGATTGACCAGATAGTGTTTTGTTGTTGTTTAATATAGGAGTTGCCTTAAATGTCTTTTATTTTCCTTTTATGTGATTCCACTTTTACATTTGAAAAAAATCACTGCAGACGCTGGCGAAGGTCGTTTGGTCGTCGTCACTCGATGAAATGCTCCAAAGAGGGATTGTTGATGATGAGATCTCACTCGGTGTGACAGCCACTTGTTTTGTGATGCACTTTTGGTTTGACCAGTATTATTATCAGTGTAAAAATAGGATCTGTCAGCAACACATATTGCAGTCATGACTCTTGCTCTGGATCTGAATTTTAGAGGTATCTCAGTCTCGTCTGGATGCCATTACTTTGACTCTGGAGCTCATTGTGTTTTGTTCTGAGTCGTTCATCGTTCCCTGTGTGCTGTGCTTCTTCTGTTGTCGGAGGAGGAATGAGTTTGCTAAATCAGGTCATGTGAGCCGGAGCCTGTGTGCATTTGGAACGAACAAACTAACCTGCACCCTGATGATGGGCGGACTTGGACCCAGTTAGCAACATCTGTCCACTCAGTCCAGTGGAACGCATGCCTTCTTATGCAAATTTTTATACAAGATTTGTCAAACCTTTTTAATATGCATTTGCTTTTGTTTTTGAAGTTTTATGTTAAACTCAAGTCACCTTTTTCTTTGGACATTCTGGCATGTTGATGCCAAAAGTCTGCAGTTTAGGTGTTGAACAGCGCGGTAGCCATCCACGTTTGAGCGGAAACATTTCTTCCTGACATTGTGTTTTATGGACGGAGCTGAGATGGTTTTAGCTCCTTCGTTTCGATTTTAATTTGAACTTGGCTAATGCACCATGCTGAATGTTGGGATCCCAGCAGAGCTGTTGGAGGGGTGGGGGGGGGGCTCGATCAAGTCCTAATGTCTAAATTGTATCACTGTCCTCTTCTAGAGTAAAGCCCTCGGTTTCTATTTAGTCAAGCTCTAAAAAGTGAATTTATCCAAAGAACACTGCAGTTTGGAAGCCTTTTATGTCGTCAATGCATATCATCTGGAAATTCATTTCTGCATCAGCATCGTGTGCATTCACCAAGCTGGAACGTATGTCTGCAGCTCAGAGCTGTCCAGTTTGTATTTGAGGACGTCTTTTATGCATTACAAAGTTTCGTCTCCAGTTCCTCTGCGGCGGGTTGTTCTGGAAGCATCCTGTAAAGTAGTTCACTTCGACTCGGGTCTTTTCAGTTTTTAGTTTTTAAACGATCAAGTCATGATTGTGGCCTTCTAGTATTTTGTCGATACATGACATCAGTCCATTGTTACTGCTCATCATCCATCCTGTCTGGACCCAACTGTACACCTGAAGCTTCTTACCTCATCCACAGCTAATTCCATTGGGGGTGTGTTGAGTGCAAAAAAAATAAAAAATGAAAAGTCTTTTTTTATCTTCCATTTGGTGAGATGCATTGTAGCGATATGAATAAAGAAAAAGTTCACCTGGTGTGCTGAATAATGTGTAAATTGGTAATTACACAATCTGAATATTTGTATAATTGTTTGTATTTTTTCATAATGATTTTGGAAAGGAATGTGTTTATTTTTTTGACTTCTGTTCCAGATGTGTCTTCTGTTGGCCTGACATTGTGACTGGTCTGGTGGGATTCTTACCTCTGTATTGAGCCTCTTCTGTGATGAATTCTTTGTATGCAGTGTTTAGGAAATACTGTAGGGAACATGGGGAGGAGTTGATATTAGGAGCATTTGATCAATTTGTATTTATTTATTTTATCATTTTGTTAATAAATTGTGAAAAGCAGCGCGTGATCTGCTGGTTTTGTTACTTATGAAACTGTTTCACAGATATTACTTCACTTCATTAGTTAAGATACACTGTTTGAAACCGTGGAAGGATTACTGATCAGGTCTAGTGGGCACAGGTCCTGGGGACCAAAGGGCTGAGGGGGGGCCCTGGTCCCGAGCCTCTGTTTTAAGTGACTGTTAACATTTTTTTGTTGGAAAATCGATCAAATAATTACAAAGAAATTTAAAACCACCACAAAGAGACAATGGGCTCTGTCTTACACCTGGTGCAAAGTGTCTTTTCCCATCCCGCACCCACAATGTTTAAATAGCAAATGCATTTATATAGTTTATTTTATGTAAAAGAATGTAAAGTTAAATTTAATTTAGTTTAAAGAACATTGATATTTAACAAACACAGATGAAATTACAACTAAGGTAAAAAACTTCTAAATGGTAAACAAGACAAACACACACACACACACGTAGACAAACACACACACACACGTAGACAAACACACATGTAGACAGAGTCATGTGATCTCCTTTAAATGCAGAGGGAAGGAGCAGCTGAAAGTGAAAGACGTGTTCTGTGTTGAGATGCCATTTTATCTGGATGGAGACAGAGGGTAACTGACGTCTGAGGCAGGTGAGTGTTAACATGACATTATTATTATTTTACTGTAAACGTCTGTGATGTGTGTGTGATGGTGTGACACAGCGAGGACACAAAAAGTATTTTCCTAACAAAGTGAGGACATTTTGGACGGTCCTCATTTTCTGACACCTTCAAAGGTTCAGCCTTGGTTTATGGTTAGGGGCTGGGGAATACTTTATGTCAATGAGTGTCCTCACAATGATAGAAGTACAAATGTGTGTGTGTCATTTCCTGGTCTTTCTGGGTGTGTGTGTCTTCAACAGCTTGATTGTCCTGATTCTTGTGTCTCATCTCACAGTCCTGAAGATGAGTGTTTGTGTGGAGGAAGAGGATCCATCTGTCCGTCTTTGAAGAGTTACTGGTCTGAACTTCCTCTAAATTTCAGTATTGGACCAGGACCCTCAGACTCAGTAAGTGACCTGCCACTGTCTCTGGAACAGAGAGATTTAGAGAGAAAATCACTGAGTTGAAACTGATCCTCTGTTCTGATTGGTAACCAATCACAACACAGATGTCGACCTGTGACTGTGACATGTTAGTGATAAGAAATGTCTTTACAGGAAGAGGAGAGGTGTCTCTGTGGAGGAGCAGCCGTCCAGCTGTGCTCTGTGTCAGGACATCCTGAAGGATCCAGTCTCTACCAGCTGTGGACACTGGTTCTGCAGAAAGTGCTTCACCTCATACTGGGACCAGTCTGGTTCTTCAGGAGACTCCTCCTGTCCCCAGTGTGGAAAAAGACCCAGAACAAGACCTGGACTGCAGACAGCCAGTCAGACCAGCACTGAACAAAGTGAGGCTGAACATCTGTATGATGATGTCATCATTCTGAGACCAGGACCTGAGAAGTTTTTCTGCAGCTGATGAAAATAATCATCAGATTCTCAGAAGTTTTTCTGCAGCTGATGAAAATAATCATCAGATTCTCAGATTCTGTTTCTTCAGTCTGACGTTGTCTCTTCTCTTTCAGCAGATAGTGGTCTGCAGGAGGTTTTACATCAACATAAGATCAGTCTGAGGAGCAGATGTGAACATGTGACTGAAGGATATTATTATTCCATATTCCTGCTGTTTATTCATAAATTACTGTGTTTTATTGTTTGTTGTAAAGCTCTGGTTTTCATCAGTCCTATAGAAATGAACTTTATTCTTATTCAGGTTAGTTAATGAAAATGTGAGCCTGATGCTTCATACAGGACATCTGGCTGCAGGTCAACTGAAGTCTTCAGGTTGTTAAAACACAGGTGTTATGATCAGAGCACAGGTGAGACACCTCCTGAAAAACAGACAAAGGTTTGTTGAACATGCTGTAAACAGTTAGTTTTTATTTTTGGCCTGTTAGCGGCTCAGTCCTCGTTAGCCTGGCAAACACTAAGATCACTCAATACTCCCTCTACAGTCCACTATATACTGAGTCATTTTGTAGTGCAGTCCGAATGTATAGTGAGAATTATTATACCCCATATAGTTGACTCGTAGTATCCCACAATGCATCGTGAGAAGTAGTGCATTGCGCTCACGCTCAAAGACAGAAACACGAGATAGTTACCGAGTCTCTATATAGTCTCTACATGAAACTCCCTGATAGTTAGTAGACATTTATAGACAAGATGTTACCACTAACTTCCATTAACTGAAAACACAAAGTGAGGTCGATGCCCAGATGCATCGATCCGTCCGTGTGGCACATTCTGTCAATCACACATTAGCCACGCCCCAAAGCTCGCCCTGTTTTATCGTCTCTTTTCCTCTAAACGGGAGAGTAATTTTAAACGTTTAGAAGCACGGTCATTTTCTCTTTCCTGAGTTGTCCTCACATTAAATAAAGTTGTTTTCAATCAAAAGACGTGGGACCAGCCCA
The DNA here is from genome assembly GCF_021018895.1 of Seriola aureovittata. Classification (NCBI taxonomy): domain Eukaryota; kingdom Metazoa; phylum Chordata; class Actinopteri; order Carangiformes; family Carangidae; genus Seriola; species Seriola aureovittata. The sequence goes on from NC_079373.1 coordinate 28,319,982, forward strand.
TAGACTGTATACGACCGATAATTATATATAATATAGTATGATATTTATAATTTGTATACAGTCTATATGAACCAGCCATGACGTTAACATCCCCGCCAGTTTGTGATTAAGCCATAAACTGTAGTTTAACTCCGCTGTGAAGCTTTGTGTCTTCACTGCTTTATCAAATATATAAGTTAAATCATACATACTATAAAATCATAAAATATGTACACTCACCCGAACATTACAATGTTAAATACCTCAACTGACGATACGAGGCTGTGCAGCAGAGTGGCGCAGCGGAAGCGTGCTGGGCCCATAACCCAGAGGTCGATGGATCGAAACCATCCTCTGCTAGGGCATAAGCTTTTTTGTTTCATTTTAATTTCTCATAAACGTTTTATTCGTTTAATTTGAAAAGACAGTATGAGGTGAACATTTAAGTGCTTTAAAACGTACTAAGCAAAAAACATTATTTAAACATGATAAATTCTGTGTCTTATCAGCTTCTTCGTCGTAGAAAATGGTTTTAATATCTAATATTTCAGAGACTAAATCACTAGATAAAGAATAAGAGGCTACCTCCACCCATCACCAGGGTCAGAGAGCTGTAGCTGTAAGATTATGAGACATCTCAAATCAAACACAACAGGCTGATTGTGTTGAAGATCTGATTAAAATGTGTTTTGTTATTAATGTTGTTACCTTTTTTTTTTACGTAGCCGTTCACTGTAAACACCATAGATGTTGTTTTTCTACTTTATTGACTGATATCATTTTCTTGCATATTAAATACAGTTCTGAGCTGAAATAAATAAAACAGAATAATAAAGACATTAAAAACACAACACTTATTAACAGTTTTTATTAGAGTCTCTGAGTGTGATCATGTAAAACAAAGTTACATTTATGAATATTGAACTTATAGAAGTTGTTCCACATTCTCTTAGTAATGAAGAGAAACCTCGTGTAGTTTAACGAGCAGGTAAACTAGTGTTAAATAAACAATCTATTCAAGGGCTCTGGTTAAATTGTCTGTAGTGTTGTGGAGACACAGAGGAGCTGTAGTGTTTGGAGAAGTGACGTCAGGCCTACGTCGCGCTTACGTCACTTCTTGAGGGCAGCCATAACTGTTGATAGTAGTTGGTGATCGTCGTCCGGTCGGTTTAACCGTCTCCTCTCCGGTTTCTCTTCGTCCCTCTTCGATGGGCGGGAAAAACTGCTGCGTTAGAAACTGCCGCCGCAGGTCTCACGACCACCGCGGGAGGAAGATCCCCAACGGACTCACCTTCCCCTGTTTCCCGCCTGGAGGAGGAAGGAGGGCGCCCAGACCTCCGAGCTGACGCGGCGGAGGAGGGCGGGCTGGGCGGCCGCCGTCAGCCGGAGCAGCATCACCTTCAACCACATCCCCACCTCCATGAGACTGTGACCCATAGACTTCCACCCCGGTCAGTGTGAGCCCTCACCCCGCCACTTGTACCTGCAGTACCTGGGTCTGGCTCCCCAGGTACTGCAGGTACACCTGTGAGACTGTGGCAGTTACTGGTGAAGTACTCAAAAATGTACCCCAGACAAAGTACAAAAGTATCAGCATCAAACTATACTTAAAGTACTGAGAGTAAAAGTACTGTGTGAAGAGACTTCCTGTACTGCAGAGTGTGTTATTAATACATCTTTATTTAATATTTGATTATATTTCAGTTGTTAATCAGAGTCCGCAGATAAAAGCAGTAAAGATACAGTGAGGACCAAAACACTCCAGTGAAGTACCAGCGCAGTATCAGTATTGTGTTCCTATTACAGTTTTTCTCAGTCGCTTTGCTTCGTTTCTCAGATCACAATTGAAATTCTCAAAACTACTTGTTCAATCTTCACATCATTGTGTCACTTGTGCACATCAAGAAAGCAGTTTCTCATTTCTTTGAACAAGTTGCAAATGCTTTGGTTCATCATGCAAATGATTATGTTCAATTCTCTGCTGTTTCCTACATTATCAGTTGCTTATGTCATGTTGATCAAAATGTATTATAATGGGTCTCTGTGAATAGTCTCACCCCCCACAACATTTAGGCATTAGTTCATCCCATAAGTCTTTACATGCAAAATGGTTGAACAAGTTGTCATAATATGTCAAACATATCTCTATACATTTCCATTAGACTTATTTTTCTAAATCTGTCCTGAATTGGTAAATTGCTCCCAGGTGAATCTTGACTTTCTCTAACGAAGGGAAATGTGTGAAGCATTAGATCAACAAATGATCAACCAGTTTTCTGAAATAGCTCAAAGGTGCATCTCATGAACCAACTGGCAAGTATATATATATATATATATATATATATAGCCGGAGCACAACACAATGTTACAATGTTTGACAATGGAAGGACAAGGAATTGGACGGGGTCAACAGCCAGAGAGAAGAAGAAGAGGAAGAGGAGTGAGGCTGCGTGTCGGAGGAGTTGGGAGGCAAAACAGAGGAAGAGGCAGACGAAGCCTTTCTGTATCACAATGACATGGTCTGTCAACAAATTACAGTACAAACAGTAAAAGCGTAAATGTGAATCTTGTCCAGTCTCTTGCAATCAATACACTAAGGTGTAACTTACAATTTACAATAAGTGTCATCAAAACTTTAGCCATAGTTTACATCAGAACATCCCTACAGAGACACTGTTATATTGACAACACGACTAAGCAATTTGACTCTTATCCGTACACAATAACACAAGGACTTGTCATCTGATGGCAGTGACATGTTCATTGACACAGTTATTTACTTTTGAGAGATGAACTAAGGATTTTGAGCAAGAGACTGGCTTTTGCAGGTAATCCATGGTGTTTTGCTATTTGTACGAATTGTTTTGAGAAATTCACTCACTGTTTTGCAAATGTCGAGGATGATTCGAGAAATGTACCAATGCGACTGAGAAAAACTGTAATAAAAATAAACTTTATTCATAGAGCACTTTTCATACAGCAGATGGAGCTCAAAGTGCTTTACAGTGAGATAAGGGATTGAAGGAAAACGAAATAGACAATAGAAATAGAGTCGATGAGACAGTAACAGTAAGAATAGTCAAATATGAGAGAATTCATTAAAAGCTAAATTCAATAAACAGGTTTTCAGATGTTGTTTAAAAATGATCTTAGAAACAGTCCCCAGTCCAGTCCTTAGTCCAGTCCTCAGTCCAGTCCTCAGTCCAGTCCTTAGTCCAGTCCTCAGTCCAGTCCTCAGTCCAGTCCTTAGTCCAGTCCTTAGTCCAGTCCTTAGTCCAGTCCTCAGTCCAGTCCTCAGTCCAGTCCTCAGTCCAGTCCTTAGTCCAGTCCTTAGTCCAGTCCTTAGTCCAGTCCTTAGTCCAGTCCTCAGTCCAGTCCTTAGTCCAGTCCTCAGTCCAGTCCTTAGTCCAGTCCTTAGTCCAGTCCTTAGTCCAGTCCTCAGTCCAGTCCTTAGTCCAGTCCTTAGTCCAGTCCTTAGTCCAGTCCTTAGTCCAGTCCTCAGTCCAGTCCTTAGTCCAGTCCTTAGTCCAGTCCTTAGTCCAGTCCTCAGTCCAGTCCCCAGTCCAGTCCTTAGTCCAGTCCTCAGTCCAGTCCTTAGTCCAGTCCTCAGTCCAGTCCTCAGTCCAGTCCCCAGTCCAGTCCTTAGTCCAGTCCTCAGTCCAGTCCTCAGTCCAGTCCTCAGTCCAGTCCTCAGTCCAGTCCAGTCCTCAGTCCAGTCCTCAGTCCAGTCCTCAGTCCAGTCCTTAGTCCAGTCCTCAGTCCAGTCCTTAGTCCAGTCCTTAGTCCAGTCCTTAGTCCAGTCCTCAGTCCAGTCCTCAGTCCAGTCCTCAGTCCAGTCCTTAGTCCAGTCCTTAGTCCAGTCTTAGTCCAGTCCTTAGTCCAGTCCTCAGTCCAGTCCTTAGTCCAGTCCTTAGTCCAGTCTTAGTCCAGTCCTCAGTCCAGTCCCCAGTCCAGTCCTTAGTCCAGTCCTCAGTCCAGTCCTTAGTCCAGTCCTCAGTCCAGTCCTCAGTCCAGTCCCCAGTCCAGTCCTTAGTCCAGTCCTCAGTCCAGTCCTCAGTCCAGTCCTCAGTCCAGTCCAGTCCTCAGTCCAGTCCTTAGTCCAGTCCAGTCCTCAGTCCAGTCCTTAGTCCAGTCCTTAGTCCAGTCCTCAGTCCAGTCCTCAGTCCAGTCCAGTCCTCAGTCCAGTCCTTAGTCCAGTCCAGTCCTCAGTCCAGTCCTTAGTTCAGTCCAGTCCTCAGTCCAGTCCTCAGTCCAGTCCTCAGTCCAGTCCAGTCCTTAGTCCAGTCCTCAGTCCAGTCCCCAGTCCAGTCCTCAGTCCAGTCCCCAGTCCAGTCCTCAGTCCAGTCCCCAGTCCAGTCCCCAGTCCAGTCCCCAGTCCAGTCCAGTCCTCAGTCCAGTCCTCAGTCCAGTCCTCAGTCCAGTCCCCAGTCCAGTCCTTAGTCCAGTCCTCAGTCCAGTCCCCAGTCCAGTCCTTAGTCCAGTCCTCAGTCCAGTCCAGTCCTCAGTCCAGTCCCCAGTCCAGTCCCCAGTCCAGTCCAGTCCTCAGTCCAGTCCTCAGTCCAGTCCCCAGTCCAGTCCAGTCCTCAGTCCAGTCCTCAGTCCAGTCCTTAGTCCAGTCCTCAGTCCAGTCCTCAGTCCAGTCCTCAGTCCAGTCCAGTCCTCAGTCCAGTCCTCAGTCCAGTCCAGTCCTCAGTCCAGTCCTTAGTCCAGTCCTTAGTCCAGTCCTTAGTCCAGTCCTCAGTCCAGTCCCCAGTCCAGTCCTTAGTCCAGTTCTTAGTCCAATCCTCAATCCAGTCCTTAGTCCAGTCCTTAGTCCAGTCCAGTCCTCAGTCCAGTCCTTAGTCCAGTCCTCAGTCCAGTCCCCAGTCCAGTCCCCAGTCCAGTCCTTAGTCCAGTCCTCAGTCCAGTCCCCAGTCCAGTCCCCAGTCCAGTCCTTAGTCCAGTCCTCAGTCCAGTCCTCAGTCCAGTCCTTAGTCCAGTCCTCAGTCCAGTCCCCAGTCCAGTCCTTAGTCCAGTTCTTAGTCCAGTCCTCAGTCCAGTCCTTAGTCCAGTCCTTAGTCCAGTCCAGTCCTCAGTCCAGTCCCCAGTCCAGTCCAGTCCTTAGTTCAGTCCTCAGTCCAGTCCTCAGTCCAGTCCCCAGTCCAGTCCTTAGTCCAGTCCTCAGTCCAGTCCTCAGTCCAGTCCAGTCCTTAGTTCAGTCCTCAGTCCAGTCCTCAGTCCAGTCCCCAGTCCAGTCCTCAGTCCAGTCCTCAGTCCAGTCCCCAGTCCAGTCCTCAGTCCAGTCCAGTTCTCAGTCCAGTCCTCAGTCCAGTCCAGTCCTCAGTCTAGTCCAGTCCAGTCCAGTCCAGTCCAGTCCAGACCAGTCCAGACAGAGATGTCACTTTGGAGATTGTGATTGTGATTAATCAATAATGAATCAATCGATTAATCCCACTTCACCTTATTATGAATATGATTCCTCTGTTTGGCTGAAGTCGGTGTCTCAGATCAACAGCCTTTGTGTTCACAGGTAAACCGGTGTATGAGACGCCAGAGTCAGATCCAGACCGGGTCCCGTCGCTACACCTGGGTCACGGTGAAGGAAACACCAGACGAGCCGGACGCCTCTTGGTGTCTGCGCGGTCGAAGACGGAGAGGAAAGGAAGATGGACGCTAGAGACGAGACCACCAGAGGAGCTGAGAGGATCAGAGGTGAGACCCAGACAAGTTAAAGAGCCCCGACTCCATGGCCCCCCCACTCTGACTCACAGCAGAGGAGCTTAGAAATGCCTGTAGATGAACTTTAAAGTCTCTGCAGGTTTTGAAAAGTCTTTAAAAATCCCTGAATGCGGGTCCTTAAAGATAAAAAGTGTTAAACATTTTATTTTTCCTGCTTCAGAAAAAACAAAATGTTTTTGTAGATCGCTGCAGCTCCTCCAGGAGAGGAGGTCCTGACAGCGGACTGTGAATTTAAATGAATTAAATGGTTTTATTTGAATAATCCATCGATCCATTTCCTGCTGCTCATGTGAGTCCAGGTTATTAATGAAGTTAATTCTGTCACCATATGGTGGGGTCATGTGATCAGATGCTGTTGTGCTGCAGGTGCGGGGAGGCTGGCGGTCCGTCCCGGACTGAACTGAGGTCTCTGCTGCGGTCGGCTCTGCAGAAACCAGGAAACAGCCTGAGCTCCAGAGTACGAGCCAGATCTTCACTTTATTATGATTCACCACATTTTACTGATGAATCACGACTCAGTTCAGCCCAGACCCGAGTCATGTGGACCGACAATGTGTCCATGTAACTGTGCAGAACTGTGGTTTATTAGATCTCTAACAGACGAGGTGGACTGGAATGAGCTTCAAACATGAAAAAGTTTTTTTATTATATGAAAAATATTCAAGGTGAAAAACAATTGAATCATATGAGAGCATCCAAAAAGCCAAACAATAAAAGTCCATAAAACAGAAGACATTGGGTTACGTTGTGTTGTGTTCCGTTATATTATGTTGCATCACCTGTTGCACAACCTTATATTATTTTGCACTACGTTATAATAATGATTATAATAATAATAATAATAACAATCGTAACTTAGATTTTTATAGCACCTTTCAAGGTGCCCAAGGCCGATTGACAGAGTAAGAACACAAATAAATAAAACATAAATGAAAACAAGATGAGACAGAATGAGGACGGCCATGTTGAAGGAGGTTGTAGGAGATGAGGCAGGTAGCGGCCACAGGCCTTGAAGAACAGGTGGGTTTTCACCAGTTTCCTGAACGTGTCCAGAGATGGGGCTGTACGGTTCCAGAGGGGGGGGGGGGGGGGGGGGGGGGGGGGGGGGGGGGGCTGCCACACTGAAAGCTCTGTCACAGAGATCGCAGGATGGTGTGTGTGTGTGTGTGTGTGTGTGGGGGGGGTCAGACATGTACTGAGTGCGAGACCATGGAGGGATTTGTTATGTTGCGTTACACTACACTCAGACGTTAATGAACTTTTCCTCGTTATGTTTTATTTGCCGCAGCAATTTGTCAGTACAGAATCATCAGGTCTAGGAGACGGGGCTCGTCTCCGTCTGTCCTGAGCTGTCGGGGTTAAATAGCACCACTTCCTGCTGAGGGTGGAGCTTCCTCAACAACCAGCAACACAACACTTTTCAACAGAGGTTAAACCCACAAGTTCAGACCTGACATGATACACACCACTGATATACACACTACACACAAACACACTACACTAATATAGACACACACCACACAACACAGAAACACAGACTCACTTTATATTAAGGTTCTTGTAATAAGCGTCGGTAATAAGACCTTTATAAAACTAAAACAACTATAAAATCAGATGCTCATTAACATCATGTGTTTATCAATAATATAATCTTGTTTATTGTTAAATTATGAAACATAAATATCTTGTTAAAAGATCAATAAAGGCTTTATTACCTGTGTGTTTTGTATATTACATAACTGATTATTACTGATTATGTTGTTGTCCTGGTGAAGCCGTTTACTGTTTGTTAATGCTTCATATAAACTAAACATCATCCGTGTAAACCTCATACTGAGATTCAAGGTAGTGGAGTCAACACCATGTATGATGATCAGTGGCACGGCTCTTCATCTGTGGTGAATTCACATGAGAAATATGTTTCATGTGAGAGAAATTGGGTTTTTATGTACTTGTGTTTTAAAGGGTCAAAACACACACACACACACACACACACACACACAAATGTGACAGTGAGTCCCGGTGAAGGTCTGTTGGCGTGTTTCAGTCCTGTGTGAAGGTTACAGTCAGGATGTAGAGGGTGGAGATGTTCCACTCTCCCTTCCTCCTCTTCCTCCTCTTCCTCCTGACAGGACAGGATGTCAGAGGGAGGAGGAGGAGGAGGTGTAGCAGCCCTTCCTACTAAAGGAGCAGCACAGCTAAAGAGGACGTGAATTTAAACACTAACGATTGACACTAATGATTGAATGACTTTCTTTTACATCCAAGTGAACTCTAAGGAGATAGTTCAGTTGTTCTGAACTACAAGCACAAACAGTTCAAACCCAGAGAGCTGCCATGGTAACATCAGCGTGCAGCACATTTCACATAACTCTAACATCTAGACCCAGCAGACGCTTCTGTAACATCAGGAACACTGGACTCTAACAACATCAGATAGATGCTGAAGACATTTAGCAGATGTTCAGCAGATGTTTAGCAGATGTTTAGCAGACGTTCAGCAGACATTTAGCAGATGTTTAGCAGACATTTAGGAGATGTTCAGCAGATGTTTAGCAGACAATTAGCAGATGTTTAGCAGACGTTCAGCAGACATTTAGCAGATGTTTAGCGGATATTTAGCAGATATTCAGCAGATGTTTAGCAGACATTTGGGAGATGTTCAGCAGATGTTTAGCAAATGTTTAGCGGATATTTAGCAGATATTCAGCAGATGTTTAGCAGACATTTGGGAGATGTTCAGCAGATGTTTAGCAGACATTTGGGAGATGTTCAGCAGATGTTTAGCAGACATTTGGGAGATGTTCAGCAGATGTTTAGCAGACATTTAGGAGATGTTCAGCAGATGTTTAGCAGACATTTAGGAGATGTTCAGCAGATGTTTAGCAGATGTTTAGCGGATATTTAGCAGATATTCAGCAGATGTTTAGCAGACATTTGGGAGATGTTCAGCAGATGTTTAGCAGACATTTAGGAGCTGTTCAGCAGATAGTAGCCGATGTTCGCAGATGTTCAGCAGACATTTAGCAGATGTTTAGTGGATGGTCAGCAGACATTTAGGAGATGTTCAGCAGATGTTTTAGCAGACGTTCAGCAAACATTCAGCAGATGTTCAGCGGATGTTTAGTGGATGTTCAGCAGATGTTCAGCAGACTTTTAGGAGATGTTTAGAATACGTTCAGCAGACATTAAGCAGATGTTTAGCAGATGTTCAGCAGATGTTTAGCAGATATTCAGCAGACGTTTAGCAGATGTTCAGCAGACTTAGGAGATGTTTAGAATACATTCAGCAGACATTCAGCAGATGTTTAGCGGATGTTCAGCAGATGTTCAGCAGATGTTGGATTTTTCTCACAACCAGAATCTTGGTCTTTTATCAGTCAAGATGACGTTGCATGAGACTTTTAAAAGACATGGATTTTATTCAACAACAGAACTTAAATAACATCAAATTGTTGTTGACATCAAACAGAATTTTGGTCACCTGACATCAACCAACCTATAATCAGCCAAATATGGCCAGCTGCCTGCAGGGGATGATCATGTTCTGGAGGAATGAGCTCAGTGAAATGTATTGTACATATTTCCTCTGTGGAACCAAAGTTTTACATACATAAACGTTTTATACACGTATGTGTATAAAACTTTGGTTTGTTACCAACCAGAGAATCCGTTCTGTACAGCCTTTATTTAAACTTTGATCTCTGTTAGTTTTGGATAAAGTTTGGATGAAGTTCATTTCACTGATCTTAGTAGGTGTTTTCAGTACACCTCCTCTTCCTCCTCCTCCTCCTTGGATGTTTTCTCCTTCAGGTTTATTAGAACAACTGACCATCTGGGATGGACTCTGGTATTTCCGACAGTCACCAGCACTGAGAGCTCCTTCACTATGAAACCCCCAGAACAATAAAATAGAAGGAAGTGCTGCTTGCTGACTTTTCCTCCCCACAAAGACGCACTTCCCCTCCACACTTCTACTCTGTTCATGTGAAGCTGGAGGACACATGAGAGCTACAGCAGAGGAACATGGACGCTCTGTTTATGGTTTTATTTCTACTCCTGAGGCTCAGCTGTGTGTGTAAGTACAGCACTAACACTGCAGGGACCATGTTTGTGATCAGGATGAAGGTTTCAGTCATGTAACAGTTAGACCGAACCTCCTCAGACTCTCATTCGGATCCTGAGAGTCCTGGTTCCAGTGTGAAGACTCTGTTCAGTCAGGACTCAGAAACTTAAATGATTGATTATTTCCATTATAGATTCATGGTACCACTTTACTATAAGACTACCCTTATAAAGGATTTATAAATGGTTTATAATCAGGTTATTAATATTGTTGTTAACACTTTATAAATCATAAACAAACAATTATAAACAAGTTACAACAGTCTTCTCAGCTGACGCTTCCTACTTATTAATCTAATGAGCTATTACCATTTCTAACTGGTAACAGGAGCCTCTTAGTAACTCATTAATTAACAATGATGTGTTTCTAAATGTTAATAACTGATCAATCAATGGTTGTAAACTGAGACGAAGATGATGAAGGGAGAATCACAGAGATGTGGACAGAGACTGAGCAGTTCACCAGGTAAAGGAAGGTCACACCTGAGTCACACCTGAGTGTTAAAGCCGAAGAAGAGGAACCAGCAGAAATCACCTCCATGTTCATATCTGATCAACAGCTCAAGCTCAAGGTAATCAATACTGCCAAGGCCTCAGAAGATGAATCTGGTCATGTGACGTGATCATGTGATCTGCCATAATTTGATCTGCCAGATGAAACGTTTTGACCATTAAGGTGCTGACGGGGGTTAATTAATAATTAATTAGTAACTGAACAAACGTGATGAAGCAGCAGCTACAGACGCTGATGAGAAAAAGAGACGAGGCTGAACAGATCAGAGACATGAGGGATCACTATTTGGCAGGAAACAGCTCACTATTGGCCTTTTTATCTAATGTGTTATAAGTGATTTATAAAGTGTGAACAAGCTGATTAATAAACTAGTTATAAATCATTCATAATCCTTTATAAGGGCAGATTTATTGTAAATTCAATTCAAATTCAATTCAAACTTTATTTATAGAGCGCATTTCATGCACAAGGCCGACACAATGCGCTTTACAGCATACAACAAAACAATAACAAACAATACAAAGCACAGAGTAGACAAGCACACACACACACACACACACACACACACACACACACACACTCAATCAAACTCTGTTGAGAAGAGAAAAAGTTTGTAACCTATTTTTAAAAAGATTGACAGGGCAGTCTTTACTGCCTCAGGCACAATTGGTACAGATTCATCTGCTCATTATTTTATTGACTGATTGCACAAATTCAGGAAACAGTGAGAAAAGCATCAGTTACCCAGAGTTCATAGCGCAATTTTCATCGGACACAACAGGCAACAACAAAACAATCTGAATTGAAAAATCTAAATGAATTAAAGTCATAAAAAGGAAAAGCATTCAACTTCATCTATTATTAAACTAGTTATTAACAAAGTACAAGTACCTCAAATCTTTACTTCACTACAGATCAACACACTGCAACGTAAGAAAACACATGCAAACACACAAAACACAAGAAAATTCAGAAAACATCTTCAATTTAACAGCACAGACTGCAACACAACAAACACACAAACACCACGGAAACAAGTGTTTCCAGAGGACACTAAAAAGGTGGGACACGCCCGTTGTTAAATGGTTTGTGACTTTTGAATGAAAGCATTGAACACTAAGTGCACGTTGATGTGTTATTATACGTGTGTTATAATACATGTATTATATGTTTTATAATTCATCCATGCAATGTGTTTGTGTGTGTTGTTTTGTTGTGAGTATTTGCAGCTCATGTTGTCAGATTGAAGACGTTTTCTGATTTTGTTTCAGGGTCTAGGGGAGGACCAGGATCTGGGGGGGCCCGGGGTCTAGGTCTAGGGGAGGACCAGGGTCTAGGTCTAGGGGAGGACCAGGGTCTGGGGGGACCCGGGGTCTAGGTCTAGGGGAGGACCAGGGTCTAGGTCTAGGGGAGGACCAGGGTCTAGGGGAGGACCAGGGTCTGGGGGGGGCACAGGGTCTAGGTCTAGGGGAGGACCAGGGTCGAGGGGAGGACCAGGGTCTAGGGGAGGACCAGGGTCTGGGGGGGGACCAGGGTCTAGGTCTAGGGGAGGACCAGGGTCGAGGGGAGGACCAGGGTCTAGGGGAGGACCAGGGTCTGGGGGGGGCACAGGGTCTAGGTCTAGGGGAGGACCAGGGTCGAGGGGAGGACCAGGGTCTAGGGGAGGACCAGGGTCTGGGGGGGGCCCAGGGTCTAGGTCTAGGGGAGGACCAAGGTCTGGGGGGGGCCCGGGGTCTAGGTCTAGGGGAGGACCAGGGTCGAGGGGAGGACCAGGGTCTAGGGGAGGACCAGGGTCTGGGGGGGGCACAGGGTCTAGGTCTAGGGGAGGACCAGGGTCGAGGGGAGGACCAGGGTCTAGGGGAGGACCAGGGTCTGGGGGGGGCCCGGGGTCTAGGTCTAGGGGAGGACCAGGGTCTAGGGGAGGACCAGGGTCTGGGGGGGGCCCAGGGTCTAGGTCTAGGGGAGGACCAGGTCCCTGCAGGGTTAGATTTGGTTGAACTGGCCCTGTAATGAACTCGACTCTGCCGTTCATTGTGTCAGCTGTAGTTGAGTCTCTCAGCTCTCATGTCTTGTCTCCCCTCAGCTGGTTTCCTCATCATGCTGACCCCCCGGAAGTTGTGTCTGACAACACGAAGTCAAGTCGTCATCCTGGGACAGTGTGATGTCACTAACCCCACCCATCAGTGGGCATGGACAGGTGGGGCCAGGCTGATCCACACTCAGTCCTCCAAGTGTCTCTGGGCCAATCCCAGCCCTCACCTGCCGCTCCACAACCGCCTCGCCAAACTCAGCGACTGCAGCACGGCGCCGGCGTGGAGCTGCTACGATGCCGAGGGAGCCCTCGGATTGGCTGAGACACACATGTACCTGAAGAAACTGGGGCCATGGGTGGTGGTTGGAGGAAACCTGAAGACTTCAGAGTGGAGGAAGTACAAGGTGGACTCAGGAGGGAATCAGCTGATGACGTCTTTATGCTCCAAGACAGGTGAGTTCAGGAGGTCCTGTGTTTAGTGGTTATTTGGTTGGTTGGTTGGTTGGTTGGTTGGTTGGTTGGTTGGATATTTACATGAAGATGTAACAGATTTGCAAATTATTCATGAAATCTAACCTCTTTGTTGTTGATAAAATAAACCTTCCCATCAGCCTCAGCTGGACATTGTGTCTGCTGCTAATTACCTCATGCTAACAATCCCAACATGCTAAACTGAAGAAAACAGCTCTGCAGTGATTCTCCTGACACGGACTTCCTGTCTGTTCACTCAGTCAGACAGGAAGAACGTCAGCGGTGTTCTTCCTGTCTGAGTTACAGTCATAGGCAGCACTCAACACTGCCTCATATATAACAGATATATCACATATAACATATATATCATATAGTATAATATACTTTATATATCAGACACATCTGAGCCAGCACTCAACACTACTATATATGATATATGATATATAACACACACAGTACATCATGTATATAACATATATCATAAATCACACATATCACACATATAACACATTTATACAGGGAAGGACAGTAACAAAGTACATTTACTTCAGTACTGAACATGTATTTTGTTCTTTACCTGAGTTTTGTTGTGATGGTTCCTCCTGTACACTTAAAGACGAATGTTGTTCTTCTAATTCCACTACTCCACTACACTAACTCTTACTTTGAAGCCGAGCTTTTAGTCAGTGAATGAATGTTCTTTTATTTTGAAAATGTGATAGACCATAAACAAGAGACTCCTCCACTGTCAGTCATGGCAGAACCTGTCAGCGTCCTAACGATGGAAACATCAGATAAAGATTCTTCACAGAGACCATGGTCTGATCTGAAGTCTGTTTGAAGCTTTAAGGAAAGATTCATTTAGTTTGAATGTTTGACGATCCTTTAGTTGGGTCTTATGTCCATGTCTAGTCTGTTTATTCTCCAGGTTCTACAATCATCAGTCAGTCAGCCAGTCAGTCATCAGTCAGCCAGTCAGTCAGTCATCAGTCAGTCAGTCAGCCAGTCATCAGTCAGCCAGTCAGTCAGTCATCAGTCAGTCAGTCAGCCAGTCATCAGTCAGTCAGCCAGTCATCAGTCAGCCAGTCAGTCATCAGTCAGTCAGTCAGTCATCAGTCAGTCAGCCAGTCATCAGTCAGCCAGTCAGCCAGTCAGTCAGTCAGTCAGTCAGTCAGTCAGTCAGTCAGTCAGTCAGTCATCAGTCAGTCAGTCAGTCAGTCAGTCATCAGTCAGCCAGTCAGTCAGTCATCAGTCAGTCAGTCAGTCAGTCAGTCAGTCAGTCAGTCAGCCAGTCATCAGTCAGCCAGTCAGCCAGTCAGTCAGTCAGTCAGTCAGTCAGTCAGTCAGTCAGTCAGTCAGTCAGTCATCAGTCAGCCAGTCAGTCAGTCATCAGTCAGTCAGTCAGTCAGTCAGTCAGTCAGTCAGTCAGCCAGTCATCAGTCAGCCAGTCAGTCAGTCATCAGTCAGTCAGCCAGTCATCAGTCAGCCAGTCAGTCAGTCATCAGTCAGTCAGTCAGCCAGTCATCAGTCAGTCAGCCAGTCATCAGTCAGCCAGTCAGTCAGTCATCAGTCAGTCAGTCAGTCAGCCAGTCATCAGTCAGTCAGTCAATCAGTCAGTCAGACAGTCAGTCAGTCAGCCAGTCAGTCAGCCAGTCATCAGTCAGCCAGTCAGTCAGTCATCAGTCAGTCAGTCAGTCAGCCAGTCATCAGTCAGTCAGTCAATCAGTCAGTCAGACAGTCAGTCAGCCAGTCAGTCAGTCAGTCATCAGTCAGTCATCAGTCAGTCAATCAGTCAGTCAGTCAGTCATCAGTCAGTCATCAGTCAGTCAGTCAGTCATCAGTCAGTCATCAGTCAGTCAATCAGTCAGTCAGTCAGTCAGTCAGTCAGTCAGTCAGTCAGCCAGTCATCAGTCAGTCAGTCAGTCAGTCACTCAGTCATCAGTCAGTCAGTCAGTCAGTCAGTCATCAGTCAGTCAGTGAGTCACTCAGTCAGTCAGTCAGTCATCAGTCAATCAGTCAGTCAGTCAGTCAGTCAGTCAGTCAGCCAGTCATCAGTCAGTCAGTCAGTCAGTCAGTCACTCAGTCATCAGTCAGTCAGTCAGTCAGTTAGTCAGTCATCAGTCAGTCAGTGAGTCACTCAGTCAGTTAGTCAGTCATCAGTCAGTCAGTCAGTTAGTCAGTCAGTAAGTCGTTTCAGAGTCACCAAGTTCTGTAAATAAAATACAACAATGTGTTGACATAAAAATGTACTTTTGAAAACTTAGGTCTTTTAAAATCAAATACTGCAGTACTTTAATCTGACTGAACAGCTGTCACTTGTAATGGAGGAATATCTGACCAGAGATCTGGACTCTGACACACATGTATCACCTGTCCCTGGTTCTATTCCAGACTCCGCCCCCCCGTCCACCATCTTTTATTCATCCACCCATAATCCTGTGGGGCTCAGCAGCACCGTCCACACCATCAGGAGTCCTGCAGTGACTGATGACGAGTCACCTCACAGAGTCAGCCGGCAGGTGACCACCTTACAGCTCCGCCCCTCCCACTCTAACACCGCTGCAGTGGATCTGGACCACGTCACCAGACATCAGACCAACACGGACCCTGACGTCTCCAGCTCAGTCTCTAACACCGCTGCAGTGGATCTGGACCATGTCACCAGACATCAGACCAACACGGACCCTGACGTCTCCAGCTCAGTCTCTAACACCGCTGCAGTGGATCTGGACCATGTCACCAGCTCAGTCACTGAGCTGTCGGCTTTAAACCGGACCCACTCGGTCTCATCCAATCCGGCTGAGTCCGCCACCGACACAGCAGAAAGTCCATCAGGTACCAACGTCCCTGAACTCAGGACTGAGTCCAGGACCTCATCAGTGCAACAACAAGTCTCCGCAGAGTCCTCAGAGTCCACGTCTTTACCTGGAAGTGAATGGACTGTGACCACCGCTGAGACTCTGATCTCATCTGGTGTCTCCTTCACCTCTAAGGACTTGACTGATTCTGGTTCATCAAACCACCATGAGACAACCACTGAGAATTCCACCTCCACAGCTGCACCTCCACCTGCCACAGCTCCTTCACCTACAGCAACAGGACAGACATCCATCATGGAGACAGATCCAGCACCTACCACCTCCCAGACTCCACCCGCCACCTCCCAGACTCCACCCACCACCACCCAGACTCCACTCGCCACCTCCCAGACTCCACCCGCCACCACCCAGACTCCACCCGCCACCACCCAGACTCCACTCGCCACCTCCCAGACTCCACCCGCCACCACCCAGACTCCACCCGCCACCACCCAGACTCCACCCGCCACCACCCAGACTCCACCCGCCACCACCCAGACTCCACTCGCCACCTCCCAGACTCCACCCACCACCTCCCAGACTCCACCTGCCACCACCCAGACTCCACCCGCCACCACCCAGACTCCACCCACCACCTCCCAGACTCCACACACCACCACCCAGACTCCACACACCACCTCCCAGACTCCACACACCACCTCCCAGACTCCACCCGCCACCTCCCAGACTCCACACACCACACACCAGTTTCCACCCATCACCTCCCAGACTCCACCCGCCACCTCCCAGACTCCACACACCACACACCAGTTTCCACCCATCACCTCCCAGACTCCACCCACCACACACCAGATTCCACCCATCGCCTCCCAGACCCCACCCACCACACACCAGAATCCACCCACCGCCACCCAGACTCCACCCACCACCTCCCAGACTCCACCCACCACCTCACAGACTCCTCCCACACTCACCTGGACACTGCAGACAGACACCTCAGTGAACACCGCTACTCCAACTGCTCAATCCACGTCTCCAACAGCCAGGGCATCAACGGTCCCGCCCACCAGTCCGACCAATACACCTACAACCACAACCAGGAGCACTACAACCATGACGACCACCATCCAAACCACAGCGGGTTCAACCACGCCTGCAGCTACAACAACAGTGACGACAGCTACACCTCCGACCACAACTTCAGGAGTCACAGCTACACCTGTAAGTGCTGCTCCTTCACCTCTGTGGCTCTTCACTGTTTTTAGAAGTTTGGTTTTTTTTTTGTTTTTTTTTTGCAATGAAACTGTGGGAGAAAATAAACATGTCTGAATATAAAGTTGTTGTAGGGAAAAAGAACAAGAGATTCTGCTCCATCTTTATCACAGGTAGAGCTGATCTTTAAAATCACCTCATCAATTTAACAATAATAACGTAGAGCTTTAGTGTGACTTGATGCATGATTGACATTTGGAAATCACACATGATGTTGCAGCGCTACAAAACTATTTAACCCTTTAACAGTGATGTTTGTTGGTGAATGTGACACGTTCATGTCACACGTGTCTGCAGCTTCACAACATGCGTCAACATCACAAACAAGGAAGTAAGTTTGGTGACATCATCAAGGTTTTGATCAGGGACTGATGTGATTGGTTCATCTGGAGGAAAACACTAATGCTTCAGCAGTTTAGTTGAAGAAATCAGCTGAACTTTGAATGGAGTCTGGTAGGGAGGCTCTGACTGATGAAGAGGAGTTAATGATGAAGAGGAGTTAGTGAGGCTGTGTCTATAATTAGAGCCTGTGTGAGGCTGCTTCCTGATTGGATAACTTTCTCTCAGTCATAACAATGGAGGACTGATGGAGCTGGTTTGATGCTAAAGGTCGTCAGAGAGTCCGAGGCAGCAGGAAGGAAAGCAGGGTGGGGTGGCGGTCTGCAGAGTCCGCCTCTCCTGGTCTCAGAATAGTGTAGTTTAGACATCGATGGATCCTCAGAGAGACGAGTGTCTGGCCTGGTCCTTTAACGTCTCACCTGAGACATGAAGAAACCAGGTGTGTGAGGGAGGGAGGATGAGGATGTAGACGTGGTCAGAGTCTGGACTGACTCGTGTCTGTAAGTTCGGTATGTCAGCTGACCTGGGTCCAGACCGGATCAGATCAGATTTACGATCTACGAACGATGCTCAGATGTTTGATCCTCGGTTTGTTCTGGAACGTGACTGCGGTGAGTTCACGGATCCAGATTTAAAGGTTTCTAAAGTAGCTTAGACCAGGACCAGGGTCCTGAAGAAGGGGGTGATAGTGATGTCATCAACGTGGCAAATTTAGCAGCTGATGTGACTGACTCATGTTAATTATTATCTATTTATTTACTTGTTTGTGTGTTTGAGGGGCGGGGTCACATGTTCGGACATCTCTGTAGAGCGCCCTCTCCAGATCAGAGCCGGTGTCACCTCAGCCTGAGACCAGAGTCCTCCTCAACCTCTGTGACCTCAGCCACTGAGGGGTGGGTGTGTAGGAGTGGTGTTCATCTGAGTTGACGTGACTTCCTCTTTCAGGTGCTGACCTCCACAGTTTCCCGCTGCTCTGTGAACGTGACGGGGGTCAGCTCCGGTTTGGACTCGGCTGTAGTGACGTTGACCTCCGGCGGCCCGTCCTGTAACTTCAGTCTGGTTCCTGAGGACTCTGAGTCCACCGACTGTGACCCACATGGAGAGACCGGGACCAGCTTCATCTGTCGGGTCGGGGGTCTGGAACCCGGGACTTTGTACCGGTTCACTGTGATTTCCAGGACGGATGGAGAGAGGAGCAGCGTGTCGGTGCGTACAGGTAAGAACTCACCTGGTTCTTCTTCTTGGGTTTGGTGAAGCTGATGTGACACTACTGAGCATGTGCAGAAGTGTCATCATGTTTAAGACTGTGTCCAGGTCTGCTTCAACAGTTTGACCACATCTAAGATTGTTTCAGTCCACACACACGCACACACACACGCACACACACACACACACACAACACACACACACACGCACACACACACACACACACACACACACACACACACACACACACACACACACACACACACACACACACACACAGGTGAAGGTCTTGGTTCAGAGCTCTCAGCTCTTCAACAATGGTCTTCATCTCATCTCAAGTGTTTGTTTCCAGAACACCCCCCACCCCCACCCTGTCCTCCTCCTCCCCCTCAGCCACTTCCCTCCTCACATTGTGAAAGGCAGGATACAGCAGGTCTCACTGCCACTGTTTTTACAGACTGAGGCTCAGACCGAAGAGTCTGATCTGGATCGGACTCAGATCATCACAGATTCGATAAACCACATGTTTTTATTACAGTGACATCTGGGGCCAGTTTTAAACACCTTAAGATAAGATTCTCTATAAAGTCCAACTTAAGGTTTCCTTAAAATGTTCACTTAAGTATTGAAGGTTTTCTCCTTATCTTAGTCTTAAACTGAAGGAATCACTTAAAGTCAGTTCACACCAAACTAAAGGAGAGTTTTCCGCGATCTGAAGAACCTGATGGAGCCTAAACCAGAGGAATTGATTTGTGTCTATAGATCTGATCAGTCAGTTAATGGTTTGATCTGGTCACTCCTCTCTCCTCAGCTGTTAATGATCGGATGTTATCTGTGGATCAGATTTACTTTTCAGGACATTTTCTTTGTTTTCTTCTTCTCTTCTTCTGAACTGGCTGGTTTTCTTTTCTACTGCCATTTTTTTCTTCTGGTCGACTTTGTGAGACGATACAGGTGAGATGTTCACAGGTATCACAATGGCAGCAAACAAATGGTCTCCATGGGAACTGTAGAATTTTGCTGCTGTAAAACCTCTTTCTTTGCTGTAAATGCCTTAATGTTTCTCCTTAACTAAAGAAACATTATAAGAGATTGAGAACAACTCCCTCTTCAGGTGTTTTGTTCCTTATATCTCTGACAGGTTTCAGCTATAACTCTGAGAACAGACTTTAACCACACTGTGTGACTGTGGTTACCATGGTATCAGCAGATTTTACACTGCGTTGGACTGTGGTGGACACAGCGATCCAGGACACGCTGTCCTCGGCTGTCAGGGATCTGCCAACAGGAAACCGTGAAGTCTCCTCAGGGAGGAAACCATTATGAAGACAGGTCAGGGTTCAGGACTGACTCCTCGTCCTGCCCCTCCCTGTCTTTTTTTCTGTTTCCTGTCTGGACTCACACCATCTCCATGGAAACGTCACATTCTTCAAGAAGCTGAAACAATCTTATCGAAGTCCCCCATCACTGCTGGACCTTACAAAGACCGGATACGCTGTAAGACCTGCATGTGCCCAGTCCGACACACCAACATGGTTAACATCTACACAAGACAGGACCAGATCTAACAGGACCAGGTCGGACAGGACCAGGTCGGACAGGACCAGGTCCGACTGAATCAGGGTCAGGTTATACCTGATCATTATTATTATTATTTGTTGTTATTGTTTGTTTACAATTGTTTAAAGACAGAAAAGCAGTAAAAAAATGTTTTGTATTTTCGTTTTTTGTCTGATAAATTATTAAAGGTTCAATAAACGATCGTTGTGTGTTATGAAAACACAACAAGAAGCTCAACTGATGACCATAAGCTCATGATAGCATAGCTGTGATATTATCCACAGAAATGCTGCAAGTTAGACAGCTAGCGATAGCAACATTTGCAAGTTAGCTATCATTAGCATGTCTCCTGTAGCCATCACTTATGAAAACAGTCTGTAACATTAAGGACCATAAAGTTACTGACACATGGAAGAGAAAAAAAAACAGTTCAGTCCAGCTGGAACCTTTAGCAGCTTGTAGGGTTCTCCTCTCAGTAAACCAGACCAGTATCTGCTCCATAGGTGGACTGGGACAGAAATTCAGCCTCAAACTGATCCACTGGGACCAGCCACACCAATGACACTGACGGATCCAGTAAAGACACTGATGGAGCCGGTGAAGACACTGATGGAGCTGTTAAAGACACTGATAGAGCTGGTAACGACACTGATGGAGCCAGTAAAGACTTTAAAACCTTTATGGATGTTTTGACGGTCCAGTGGCCGACCAGGATCGGAGCCGGTAGTCCTCAGTCCATTCCGCCTGTGATCTGGTCTCATCTCTTTCTGCATCCGAGGCCTTTTTAGATGAAAACCTAGTTTCTTCTTCAGTGGAGGAAATTCTGGAAGGTCACTTTCACCTGAACGCTGACATCACACCTGTGGGCGGAGCCTGTGTGTTTATAAATGTGGAGAGGACCAGCAGTTAAACAGGAGGGACTCACATGCACAAGCTACCAGAGCAGCAACGACTAGAGAAACTTAGATGACATCACATATGGAGAGGATGTGGCTTCATTCTCATTACTCCACTATAATAGGATTAATTAATTAATTAATACATTTTTCTGATTTATTGATTGTTTCTAGTGAACCTCTGACTCACAAAAAAAGGTGGATCCTTCATCCCAGGTTTACCTCTAGTGAACCTGGGATCTAGAGTCCCAGGTAAACCCTAACAGCCTCCTTTCCTGTCTCCTGTCTCTTGTCTCAGACCCTGTTGGTCCAGCTCATGTGGAGGTCCAGCTGGACCAGGTTCAGTCTCAATATAAAACTCTATCTGCAGTCAACACTGATTCTTCGGGTTTGAGGGTGTTCTGGTCTCGCTCTGCCGGTCATGTGGACTGGTATGATCTGAGTCTGGAGGACACCAGCTCCGGATCCACCCGCAGTACTAGTGTCATGGGATCTGCAGCCCCCGAGTTTAGGTTCAGCTCCCTGGTCCCTGGCACTCTGTACACAGTTAGCGTTGTGGCTATAGCCGGGAACAGGAGTGCTGCACCTGTCCACACCACGGCAACTACAGGTGAGGTCCACCTCCAGGTGTATGTGTCTGTGTGTAGACAAGGTCTGGTTTTATCTAGACTCGAAATTCACCTGTTTCCATCACTGTACTTTAACTCGTCGTACAGTATTGTTTATAGTCGGTACTTTAACTTGTTTTACTGAGGTCTGAAAACTTCCTGTCCCTCTACTCGTTTCCCTCGTCCAGCTCCCTCCTCTGTCAGTGGCCTCCAGGTGGCGTCCTTGTCCTCACGCAGCCTAAGTGTCTCCTGGCAGGGGGGTCTGGGCAGAACCGAGCGGTTCAGGCTTCTGCTGACGGACCAGGACAGGGTTCTGTTGAAGAACATCACTCTGAAAAACACAGAGACCTCCGCCAAGCTGGACGACCTACAGCCAGGGACCCCCTACACTGTCACCGTGATAACAGAGGCAGTGGGCCTGCAGAGCTCCACCTCCAAACAGGCTGTCACAGGTGTGTATTATGGGATGTTTTTAAAGTTCTGCAGTGTTTTCAGAATAAAGCTGCTTTGTGTTGTGTCAGTAATTAAACAGTGTATAACAACATCAACGACTGCATATCTGCACATAAATTTCAGCTGTCGCAGCAGCAGCGTCTCACTCTGCTGTTGTTTCCAGGATATTTTAGGCCAACCACCCCATCCCCTCCCACCCCATCCCCTCCCACCCCTCCCCTCCCATCCCTCCCCTCCCACCCCTTCCTCTCACCACAGCTAACACCTCCCCCACCCAGAAACCAGTGAGTCAGACGGAGCATAGACTCTCAGCTGAGATTAAACACAACTGTGACTATGGTTTAACTCATGTTGTTTCACTGGCTCAACAGGTGAAAAGTCGTTGCCATAGTAACAGCCTCATCATTTCACTGCCGCTGCTAATTTAATGTAAATATCAGATATGAGTCTTGAGGAGAGTAAACGCCGGTGGTTCCTCTCTCAGTCCCAGCAGAGCTCTCAGGGCTGAGGCTGGACAACAATGGCAGCTCACACAGTCTGCTGGCCTCCTGGGCCTCACCTGAGGGGGGCGTGGACCGGTACCTGGTCACCCTGTCGGCTCTCGGATCGACCCTCCAGCAACATATCCTGCCTCCCAATGTCACCCAGGTGGTCTTTGAGGGTCTGGCCCCCGGTCGCAGCTACCAGCTGTCAGTCCGGACCACAGCTGGAGGACAGAGTACAGAGACCAGGACCAGCGGGAGGACAGGTGAGTCAGCACCTTCAGCCCTGAGTATTGTCTGCAGGTTTTCCTCTCAGGTATACACCCCCACCAGCCACCACCAGGGAGGGGGTGCAGGTCTAGTGTCTCGTTTTCAGGTCAATGTGAAATCATGTTGTGACGACAACGACAACGTCAAAATGGC
Organism: Seriola aureovittata; assembly: GCF_021018895.1. Lineage (NCBI taxonomy): Eukaryota > Metazoa > Chordata > Actinopteri > Carangiformes > Carangidae > Seriola > Seriola aureovittata. The sequence continues at coordinate 28,342,879 of NC_079373.1, forward strand.
AATTATAATGACGACTACAACGATTATGATGAAAACCACAACTATGATGACAATTAGGACGACGATGACTAAAATGACTATGCTGATGATGATGTTGTATTTCCCTCTGTGTTGTAAGTGCTGTATAAATAAAGTTTCTGCCCCCCCCCCCAGTGCCTGACCGGGTGGCGGCTCTCTCCTTGTCTCCTCTTGCTGATGGCGTGACCCTGAGGCTCAGGTGGACGCAGCCCACAGGTGACTGGGAGAACTACGGCATCCTGCTGAGGACGGACTCAGCAGTCCTGGTGAATCGGACTGTGGACAGACTGAGCAGACAGCTGTCCTTCTCCGCCCTCAGGCTCGGCCTGGTGCCGGGACGCCGCTACACCGCAGAGGTCACGGTGAACAGCGGCATTCTGGGGAACACAGCGTACTGCCATGGACGACTTGGTCAGTTCATGTTCACACTACGTGTTTCTACCAGGAATGTTTAGAGACCCACTGAGTTTGATATTGATCAATCACTGATCATCTTATTGATTCATTGATTTCCGGTTTAGTTTCACAATCTGCTGCAGTCAGTGTGATGTCACTCACCTACGACATCACTTCCTGTTTTTTTCTAGAAAGTGAATATAAGGAGCAGGTACTTAATGACTCTTTCTCTATTTCATTTAATCATTAGCATTAGCCTCTAACAGATAATTAAAGTGTTAGCATCACCTGTTAGCATCACCTGAGAAGGTGGAGCAGGTGCTGAACTAATGAAACTAATGGACATCCAAAGATAGATAGATAGATAGATAGATAGATAGATAGATAGAATTATTTCCTAGCATGTGTCCATTAACTCATTGTTGATAATAATAATAATAATAATAATAATCTGGTGGACAGATGGAAAGTGTCAGGTGTGGAGAGATGAACACCTGGTTCACAGGTGGCTTGTTGTACTAATGTTGATCAGCTCTGAACCCCCCCCCCTCCCCCCCAGCTCCTCGCCCTGTGCAGCAGCTGCTCGTCCGTCACGCCGATGACTCCTCTGTGAGCGTCCTGTGGAGTCACCCAGACGGCGAGTGGGAGGGCTTCACAGCGTTCCTCAGACCTGCGGACACCGACACTGTGGTGGCTCAGAGGCTCCTCCCCTCAGAGTCCAGAGACTGCACCTTCAATGTCCTCACCTCAGGACGCCGCTACGCCATCACCGTGACAACCAACAGCGGGAACCTGAGCAGCTCTGCCTCTGTGATGGCGTGGACCAGTACGTAGAACCAGTCCAGACCATCAGCACCACGTGTTGGTCTCAGAACCAGTCCAGGATAGACCTGTTGGTCCTGGTCCTGTTCCTGGTCCTGGTCCTGTGTCAGTCCCACAGTTCAGCCTGTCTGATGATGGTCTCTCTGTCTGTGTCCGTCCTCTCAGGTCCGGCTCAGGTCGGCATGCTGCAGGTTTCTAACCTCGGCACCACTGACAGTCTGCGGGCTCAGTGGCGCCGAGCCTCTGGGGATCTGGACTCGTACGAGGTCTTACTGGTCCACGACAGCAGCGTCATCAAGAACGAAAGTGTGGAGGCCAACGCCATCAGTGTCGGCTTCCACGCCCTGAGAGCCGGAGCTCTGTACAGGGTGGTGTTAACCACGGTCAGAGCCGGACACACCTCCAGACAGGTGGTGGCAGAGGGACGCACCGGTAAGAGAAATCTGATTCCTCATGTTCTGCAGAGGTCAGAGGTCAGAAGTCAGACTGCAGAGTCACAGAGTTAATGACGTGAACTCAGTGATGTTACAACATGAGTCTGTTTTTAAATGTGAGACAATAGATACACTCATCCTCAGTGTGTGTGTGTGTGTGTGTGTGTGTTCAACTAAAAGCAGGATATTATTGAAAAGCAGGAATTTGTCAGGAATTTTCAGGAAGTGTCGACAACAACAATAGAAAAACCTTTCAGAGACTTCCTGTCAGGACGAGGACAAACTTCATCATTAAATTTAAACACTTTTCTGCTGCTGGAGAACATGTGGAGGAATGTTTCAGAGACAGTGGACACATGAGGACTTGTTTGAGTCACGATATAATAAGATCAAAGGGTGTGATATTACTGATGGTTGTTTCTACCTGCGTCTCTGACCTTCTTCCATCAGTCCCTGCAGCCGTGGGCGAGGTGACAGTCAGTAACAACGGTCGTATGGACTTCCTCAGTGTGTCGTGGCGTCCGGCTGCAGGTGAGGTGGACAGTTACCTGGTGACTCTGAGCGACCGGGAGAAGACGGTTCACACTCTGGCTGTTTCTAAGTCCAGTCCAGAGTGTGTCTTTAACTCCTTGGTGTCCGGACGCCTCTACAACATCTCCATCACATCCCGCAGCGGCAGCTACCACAACCACACCTTCGTCCAGGAGAGAACACGTAAGTCCATCACTTACTTGACTGTTTTTGTGGTGTCGGACAGGTGCCACTGAGGGTCAAACTTCATCACTGAGTCTGGAAACAACAGCTGACTAAACATGTAATGATTCAATGATAATAATAATGATTGAACTTTATTTACACAGCAGGAGTTAAAACAGGAAATCATTAAAAAACTGGGAAAACGTTCAAATCAAAAACATTAAAAAGAACCTCTGAGGTAATTAAACGCTAAATTGAACAGGTGTGTTTTCAGTTATTTAGAAACATCCACTCAGTCCATTCCTCTCATTTTTCTTGGAAGTGTTATTCCACAGTTGAGGTCACAGTGGGTGAAGAGCTTCCCCAGGTTTATTTTGGGGACATTAGGGACATTTCTGAATCAGCTGAAGTTTCTCAATTGACTTTTTTCGGAATACCAGTAAAAAGAGTGTCACAGTTTCCAGTCTGCTTGAAGACAAAGAATGAATGAGCTTCTCATCAGCTTTGTTAAGTTAAAAACAGACGCACTCTGGATACATTTCTTAGGAGGAAGAAAGCGGTCATGGTTACGTTCCTTATGTGGGATTTGAAACTTCAATCAGAGTCTAAAATTACATATAAATATGAAAGTTCATGTTGTTTTCCCTCGTCATGACAGCTAGTTATAGTCTTCTTACCCACTGTCCTCTCTCAGAGCCGTCAAAGGTCCACAACCCGACAGCGACCCACGCTGCCCGGGATGACTACCTGAAGGTCTACTGGCGTCACGCTGCTGGAGACTTTGACCTGTACCAGGTGTTCATCAAACACAACAACATGTTCCTGCAGAACCAGACAGTGCTGAAGACGCAAAACGAGTGTGTGTTTAACGGCCTGGTGCCAGGAAGACTCTACACGGTGCTGGTGAACACGCAGAGCGGGAAATATGAAGCCAGCGCCTCCACCCACGGCAGGACCCGTGAGTGACTTCTGACCTCTGACCTACCTTTTACCTTTTACCTTTTACCTTTTACTGGGGTAAAAAGTTTAGTCTAAAGTCAGGAGGTGGCTCCTCCATGAAACTTTGACCTGCTCTGACCTTTAGGAGATCAGCCAATAACTGAATGGCTGATTAACATGGTATCTACACAGACCTGCTGGACCTGAACCAGATCAGGAGAGCTCCAAAGAGTCACTGTAAATGGTGTGTGGTCAGTTGGGACGATGGAAAGTGATCAGATTTTATTGATACCAGTGCCATTATTGATTCTGTTATTGCTCTAATTCTTTATTGATTTCTGATCAGTCTGTTTTCCGATGTGTGAGTGTGAAGCCTGGACTTTTACTTCCTGTTCACCATGAGTCTGACATCATTATTTTGCAACTGTCAGAAAAACCTGCATCCACAGCTGTCCTGATGTTTCCAGAGTGTTTATTCACATGATTAAATCAGACACACTGACTCCACCCCCTCCTGTTCCTGTAGTCCCATCAGCGGTCCGGTTCCTGGTCCTGGCCAGGCAGGGGACCGAGGACCTGAGGGTGACATGGTCCGCCGCTCTGGGTGACGTGGATCACTACGAGGTGCAGCTGTTGTTCAACGACATGAAGGTGTTCCCTCCCATCACTCTGGGCAGTGGCGTTGGGGAGTGTGTGCTGTCCTCGCTCACACCTGGACGCCTCTACAAGATCCTGGTTTCAACCTTCAGCGGCCCCAACCAGAGAGCCCAGTTTATAGAGGGCCGCACAGGTCAGGAGGGGGGAGGGACTGTTACATCTCACAACAGCTATCAGGGTCTGGGTATCATCAGATAATCCATGACTCATTTGTAATTTAAAACAACAAACCTGTGAATATGGGATTTGTTTCAAAACCAAAATGGAAAAACCGTGATTCCTTTTATAATTTGTTTGATTTTGAATTTGAAACCAAAAATGAAAAATAAAATCATGTGACCTGTTTGTTTTCTGCCAGAAAATCTAATTTAAAAAATGGTCCAATTATGAACAGACAGGAAGAGGAAGTGCAGTGTAAAACAGTCAAAATAAAAGCCAGGAGGACATGAAGGTATAATATTAAGCAAGCACAGGATCTATAATGTAATGTAATGTTAGAAGACAGGTAGATGAATAAATAAATAAATGAACAGTCCAGTTCCAGCCTCAGGTCTTTGATTTCTTTATGTATCTGAAGCAGCTCCAATAATAGATTATTAGTCTCTGAGAGGAAAGACTCTGTAAATATAAACCAGGTGAGACTCTGTGTCTTCAGTTCCCAGCAGAGTGAAGAACATCCATGTCAGTAACAGTGGAGATAGCAGCAGTCTGAAGGTGAGCTGGACTCCGGGTCAGGGAGACGTGGACGGGTTCTCTGTGTTTCTGTTCAGACAGAGCAGACAGCTGGATGTCCGCCGCGTCCTCAAACACCAGAACGAGGTGACGTTCGGATCCCTGCAGCCCGGACAGGTGTACACTGTGACCGTCCAGTCTGTGAGCGGAGAGCTGGTCAACAACAACACTGCCTCAGGACGCACAGGTCAGAGCACACACCTGTACACAAATCTGTACACACACCTATAAACACACCTGTACGCTCACCTGTACACACACCTGTACACACACCTGTACACAAATCTGTACACACACTTGTACACACACTTTTACACACACCTATACACACACCTGTACACTCACCTGTACACTCACCTGTACACACACTTGTACAGTGTATGTTGTACTAAAGTTGGTACTTGATGATACCAACTTTCAGTGTAACGGTTTTCTATCAGCTGATCAATAACTAATAATCTCTTCAGTGTTGAAAACACTCAGATTCCTGAGTCTGGAGCTGTTTCCTCCTGCTGCTGTTTTTCACAGTAAAGGTTCAGGAGTGTATTCATGGTCATGTGAGTTAAAGAGAAGACGAAGAAGACTCTCTTTCTCTGCTGACATCTAGTGGCCACTTAAAGAAAACCATCTCCAGACCCAGTTTTTCTTTTCGTTTCTTTTTCCATCATAACCTCCAACAATCCCTAGCTAATAGCCACCCTCCCATCCTGTGTCCAGTCCCCTCAGCAGTGACGGGGGTCCAGGTGGAGAACCTTCACACCACCTGCAGCCTCCAGGTGAGCTGGCAGGAAGCTCTGGGTGTGGCTGACGGGTACGTCCTGCAGGTTCTGGACAGCAGAGGTGGTCTGGTGACAAACTCCTCCCAGCTCTCTGGACACACCAGCTACAGATTCGACGGCCTCACCCCGGGAAAGAAGTACCGAGTCCTAGTCCAGACCACCAGCGGGGGGGTCCACAGCCCGGGGGTCAACGCAGAGGCTCGGACACGTAAGACTTCCTGTTTCTAACTCAAACAAGGTGGAATGGTTCTATAGCATCAGGAAGGTTTGGAGTCTGAATGTTAAAGAATAAAATCCATTTTTAAGGAAAAGATTCAGAGAAAAAAGATTAAATCTTTATAGAATGAAGAGATCATTTAAAAAAAAAAAAAAAATTTTTTTGACTATTTGTCAAGAAAAAAGATGGAAGGTTTCAGATAATAAAGTTTTAATGTAAAAAAAATCATAAAAAGTTGTCATTTTTACACAAAAAAAGTAATTTCTTAGAAAAATTATTATGAAATGGAAAATGATGTAAAAAAATACTTTGAATAAAATTGGAAGGTTCCGACAAAAAAGGGTTTAAGAGCAAAGTCAAAATTCTTTGACCAAAAAGGTTTCTTATATTTAATTCAAGAAAAGAAATTAAAACATTTCATGCAAAAAGACAAAAAGACAAAAAGACAAAATGACAAAAAGTCAGAAAGACAAAAAGACATAAAGATAAAAAAAAGAAAAAGAGAAAAAAAGACAAAAAGAGTGTTTCATGAATAATGTTTAAATATTTCCAGAAAGTCTTTAGAGAACATTGGTCTCTGGTCCATGGTGTTGTGTGGTTTTAGTCCCTGGTGTTATGTGGATTTAGTCTTTGGTCTTATGTGGTTTTAGTCCCTGGTTTTATGTGGTTTTAGTCTCTGGTCTTATGTGGATGTATTCTTGAGGTCTGAGCCCTGAACCTGGATCAGTCTGAAGTGTCTGCTGCACTGATACATATTGAACATGTACAGACTAAATATAGTCGGTCTTCTTCCCATCAGGCCCTGCAGCTGTCACCGACCTGGCCGTGAAGATCAACACCACCAATAGCCTGTCCTTCCTCTGGTCTCCACCAGAGGGCGAGTTCGAGCTCTACGAGATCTTCTTGTATAAAAGTGATGAATCGCTGCAGGAGAGACAGCAAGCCCAGTCCAGCAGTCAGCAAGTCTCCTTCCAGGGTCTCAGACCTGGTGCCCTCTACAGGATGGTCATCCTGACCCACAGCGGAGACCAGACCAACCAGACCTCCATCTTGGCCAGGACAGGTGAGGGGGGAGTGAACAGTTGATATGATTAAGGATGAGTCATGATCTTACAGATATTTCATTCACTGATCACTGATCATGGATCAATGGTCATTGGGACCATGTCTCCTCCTCCTCCTTAGTCCCAGCAGCCGTGATCTCTCTGAGGGCTAACAGTGGAAACCAATCTGAGTCTCTGTGCGTGACCTGGGGGCGTGGCCTCGGTGATGTCAGTGGTTTCATGTTGTCTCTCTACAAACCTGACGACTCCAAACAGGCCGAGCAGCAGCTGGACTCAGAGGCCTTTGAGTTCGTCTTCTCAGACCTGGTCCCGGGTCGACTATACCGAGCTGAGGTCCTGAGTCTGAGCGGAGAGCTCAGCAACAGAGCCATCACCCTGGGCCGGACCGGTGAGATTGATCATTATTATTATCAATTAGATGTTGATCGACATCTAATTGATTTAGATAATCAATCAATTAATAAAATGATCAATCAGAGTTTGACACGTGGAGCTAGGATTTGGTTTTACTTTGTCATGAACAACTACATCACACAAACATTCACAACCCTCCTCCCCAAAAGCTCCCAGACCTCCAACCTCCTTCCTGTTCAGGGGGGTCACCAACACCTCCCTGGAGATCACATGGAGTGGTCCTGTGAGCTCCGACTATGACAGCTTCGACCTGCAGTGGACTCCTGTAGACCGCCTGTCCGTCATCAACCCGTATCACAGCCGGACATCCGGCAGCCGCATCCTGGCTGGGATGTTCCCTGGACGACTCTACACCTTCAGCCTCCGAACCGTCAGCGGGGACATGGAGGCCGGGGCCACACCCACGTACAGCACAGCCATCCACAGCAGCATCCGAACCAGTAGGTGGCAGCAGTTCACTTCACTTCACTTCACCTCATTTCACTTTACTTCACTTAATTTCACCTCAGTTTACTTCACTTTACCTCAATTCACTTCAGTTCAGTTCACCTGAGTTCACTTCAGTTCACCTGAGTTCACTTCACTTCATTTCAGTTCACTTGAGTTCACTGCAGTTCACCTCAGTTCACTTCACTTTACCTCAGTTCACTTCACTTAATTTCAGTTCACTTGAGTTCACTGCATTCACCTCAGTGCACTTCACTTGAGTTCATCTCAATTCACTTGAGTTCACTTCACTTGAGTTCACTGCATTTCACCTCAGTTCAGTTCACCTCAATTCATTTGAGTTCACTTCACTTCATTTCAGTTCACTTGAGTTCACTGCATTTCACCTCAGTTCACCTCAGTTCACTTCACTTCATTTCAGTTGACTTGAGTTCACTGCATTTCACCTCAGTTCACTTCACTTCATTTCAGTTGACTTGAGTTTACTGCAGTTCACCTCAGTTCACTTCAGTTCAGTTCACCTCAATTCACTTCAGTTCACTTCAGTTCAATGCATTTCACCTCAGTGCACTTCACTTGAGTTCACCTCAATTCACTTGAGTTCACTTCACTTGAGTTCACTGCATTTCACCTCAGTTCAGTTCACCTCAATTCATTTGAGTTCACTTCACTTCATTTCAGTTCACTTGAGTTTACTGCAGTTCACCTCAGTTCACTTCAGTTCAGTTCACCTCAATTCACTTGAGTTCACTTCACTTCAGTTCACTGCATTTCATCTTAGTTCACTTCAGTTCAGTTCACCTCAGTTCACTTCAGTTCATTTCAGTTCACTTCAGTTCACTTCAGGTCACCTCAGTTCAGTTCACCTCAGTTCACTTCAGTTCACCTCAGTTCCCCTCAGTTCACTTCAGTTCACCTCAGTTCACATCAGTTCACTTCAGTTCAGTTCAGTTCACATCAGTTCACTTCAGTTCACCTCAGTTCCCCTCAGTTCACTTCAGTTCACCTCAGTTCACATCAGTTCACTTCAGTTCAGTTCACCTCAATTCACTTGAGTTCACTTCATTTCAGTTCACTTGAGTTCACTGCATTTCATCTCAGTTCACTTCAGTTCAGTTCACCTCAGTTCACTTCAGGTCACCTCAGTTCACCTCAGTGCACTTGAGTTTACTGCAGTTCACCTCAGTTCAGTTCACCTCAATTCACTTCAGTTCACTTCACTTCATTTCAGTTCACTGAAGTTCGCCTCAGTTCACTGAAGTTCGCCTCAGTTCACTTCAGCTCATTTCAGTTCACTTCATTTCGCTGCATTACACCTCATTTCACTTCAGTTCACCTCAGTTCATTCAGTTCACCTCAGTTCACTTCAGTTGAGTTCACCTCAATTCACTTGAGTTCACTTCACTTCAGTTCACTGCATTTCATCTTAGTTCACTTCAGTTCAGTTCACCTCAGTTCACTTCAGTTCACCTCAGTTCCCCTCAGTTCACCTCGCTTCACCTCAGTTCACCTCTCTTAACTGTTGGTATTTAATCTGCTGATGATGCGTTCATGGTCTTCGTAAATCCCTGTGTTAATGTCACACTCACTCTGCTGTCGTCGTCTCATGCTGAAGAGCCGGGGCGAGTCCATGGCCTCCACTGTCGCCCTCAGAGCTCCAACTCCATCTCCTGCTCGTGGGGGCCTCCGGTGGCCGACTACGACTCCTACACCGTCGAGTGTCTCCTCCAGGACTCCCAGACGCTGGTTTACTCCAGACGCACCAGCGGAAATGCCACCACCTACGTCATCACCCAGTTGGAGCCCCACAAACGCTACACGGTCTCTGTGAAGGTGATCTCAGACCAGACGACCAGCGACGCGGCTCAGGACGACGTGGTCACCATGATTGACCGTAAGGGGGGCGGGGCATAAAGACCAGGGTCCAGCATCAGGCTTTATGAATTGCTCAGGTTTAGACCAGGACTTACTTTTTATCAAATCGAGTGTCAAATGAAGATTTCTAAAGCGCCCTGTCATGACTCCCCCAGGTCCTCCTGTCCCCCCCCTCAGTACCCGGGTCAGTGATAAGGCCGCTGTGGTTACCAAGTCCTCCATCATCTTCAGGTTCAACTGCAGCTGGTTCAGTGATGTCAATGGAGCCGTCAGGTTCTTCACTGTGGTGGTGACCGAGTCCGAAGGTACCAACACCCTGACAGCGCACCATAATCATATCTGATTGGTTGGTTCAATCTCAGCAGGCGGAGCCAGATTGAGCAAACACCTTCACATGCACTGATTTTAAATTCATCTTCCAACATTAACATACACAGTCAGTGCTCATTTAATCCTCCAACACCCGTACCTGCACCTTTCTTACCTGCAGGATTATGGCTGGAGCTAAACAAACCTGCTGATTTCACAAATATTAATAATAATGGAAAACAAGTGATGACATTAATATTTCATATTTTCTTTGTTAATATTTTAACCAAAGTTACAGTTAACCGAGTCTGTCTATGAAAACAGCTTTTCTCTTCCTGGCTCCACCCTCTGAGGTGCAACACAATCAGTGAGATTATTTTGTGTAAAAACTACATTGTCTCAATATTTATAGAAATTTAAATGTAAAGAACTTAGAGTTACTGAAGAACATGTTGCAGTATTTAAGGAAACTGGACTCTGACTGCTTTCCCCTGTCTTTCATTTCTGGAGGTGTTGACAATGTGCAGCCGGACCAGCAGCACCCTCTGCCCTCCTACCTGGACTATAAGTCCAACAGCTCCATCAAGTCCTACCAAACCAGATACTTCCACAGTAACTGCAGCGAGGGGCCCCACAGCTTTGAGATCAACGTGGGGACGGGGATGGAGTCACTTGGAGGGACCTGCAACCACAGAAACACAGATCCAGAGACCAGCAGAGACCTGAACCAGTTCTGTGATGGACCACTGAAACCTAAAACTGCCTACAGGTACTGAGCAGAGGGAGTTCTCACTCAGAACTAAAATCCAGTTTATTGTCCCAGTTTATTTCCAAAGAATTTTAACTGCAACATCATCAAAGTTATTTTTGTCAGTTACAACAGTTTGTAAAAAACAGCTGTGCTTAAAGTCAGTGAGAACGAGACTCTTTGTCTTTACCTTTGATTCTCCCCAACAGAAACCTGAGGAGGCTCCCTCTCCTGTAGTGACAGATGTGACAGATGTTGTCCTCACAAAGTAAACACAAGTAGCAGATAGAAAATACAGAACTTAATGTACTCAATAACATCATATGAGTAAATATGAAGAGTAAAAAGTATCATCAGCATAGAATCCTGCAGGTGTTTATTGTCGTAGAATCGCTGAGTTCAGTAGATGAACTGAAGCTGGTGTGTGCTGTTTGCTTGTGTCCCTCAGACTCAGTGTTCGAGCTTTCACTCAGCTGTTTGACGAGGAGAGAAGCGACTTCACCATGTCCTACCCTCTGTACACCGACACATACCTGTCCCTCCCTGTGGTCACCGAGGCCGGTGAGGACAAAACAGGAGGAAGGCTCTGTCTGACACTAGCGTTCATGCTAACAGCAGTCAGCTGGTAGGAGGGAAGAAAAAGCAGATGTTATCTGACTGTTTGTCTCCTGCAGAACCTCTGGGCGGCGTGATCGAGGGCGTCAGTGCTGGGCTGTTCCTCATCATCATGATGGTGGGGGTCACCGCTCTGCTCGTCTGCAGACACCGAGCTCGCAAAGTGTGAGTATCTACAGACACAGTAACGAGCTGCGGTAACGAGCTGATGTAACGAGCTGCGGTAACGAGCTGCGGTAACGAGCTGATGTAACGAGCTGATGTAACGAGCTGCGGTAACGAGCTGCGGTAACGAGCTGCGGTAACGAGCTGATGTAACGAGCTGATGTAACGAGCTGCGGTAACGAGCTGCGGTAACGAGCTGATGTAACGAGCTGATGTAACGAGCTGCGGTAACGAGCTGCGGTAACGAGCTGCGGTAGCGAGCTGATGTAATGAACTGATGTAACGAGCTGATGTAACGAGCTGCGGTAACGAACTGATGTAACGAGCTGATTTAACGAGCTGCGGTAATGAGCTGCTGTAACGAGCTGCTGTAACGAGCTGCGGTAACGAACTGCGGTAACGAGCTGATGTAACGAGCTGCGGTAACGAACTGCGGTAACGAGCTGCAGTAACGAGCTGCTGTAACGAGCTGCTGTAACGAGCTGATGTAACGAACTGATGTAACGAGCTGATGTAACGAGCTTCGGTAACGAGCTGCGGTAACGAGCTGCGGTAACGAGCTGCTGTAACGAGCTTATGTAACGTACTGATGTAACGAGCTGCGGTAACGAACTGATGTAACGAGCTGATTTAACGAGCTGCGGTAATGAGCTGCTGTAACGAGCTGCGGTAACGAGCTGCGGTAACGAGCTGCTGTAACGAGCTGCGGTAACGAGCTGCTGTAACGAGCTGCTGTAACGAGCTGATGTAACGAACTAATGTAACGAGCTGCGGTAACGAGCCGCTGTAACGAGCTGTTGTGTGTTTCAGTGTTGAGGAGAGAGCGGGAGTCAGGATGAGTGTGAGGAGAGAGAGAGCGACATCAGGAAGTCACCTGGGAATCAGAGGGTAAGAACGGTACTACTGTAATACCACTAGACTACTGTTACTGTAATACTACTATAATACTACCATATTACAACTATAATACTACTGTAATACTACTATACTACTCGAGTACAGTACAGTAAACCTGCTTGTGTTGCTCTGATGATTCTTCTTCATCATGTGGTTGTGACACTAACATCTGCTCCTCTTCCTCTCGTCTCCAGAAACCGTCGTATCTCCAGGTGAGACACCAACCTGCTGCTTCATGTCTTCACCTGAGACGTGTTCTCGTCTTAAACCTTCTGTCTCTTTCAGTCCCATCAAGATCCTGAACTTTGAGTCTCACTACATCAAACTCCAGGCAGACTCCAACTACCTGCTGTCAGAGGAGTACGAGGTAATCTACACATACAGCAGCTACGGGGGGTGGGGTGGGGGTGGAGGGTGGGGGGCTCTGATGACCTCTGAACCCCGTTCTCGTCCCATCAGGATCTGAAGGACGTTGGCCGTAATCAGCCTCTGGACTCGGCTCTGCTGCCAGAGAACCGTGGGAAGAACCGGTACAACAACATCCTTCCCTGTGAGTGAGCCAGAGTCCGCACATTCGGGGGGTGGGGGGGGTGGGGGGGGGGGGTTCAGGGTCTGAACTGAGTCTGTGGTTTCTGTGTCCAGACGACTCCACCAGGGTGAAGCTGTCCTACGTAGACGATGATCCTTGCTCCGACTACATCAATGCCAGCTACATCCCTGTAAGACCCCTCCTGAGCCTGGTCCAGACTCCAGTCCTGAGTCTGGCCCAGAGTCTGGCCCAGAACCTGCAGAGCCTGTTCCAGAGTCCGGTTCAGACTGCAGTCCTGAGTCTGGTCCAGAGTCTGGCCCAGAACCTACAGAGTCTGGTCCAGAGTCCGGTCCAGAGTCAAGTCCTGAGTCTGGTCCAGAGCCTGGTCCAGAGTCCGGTCCAGAGTCAAGTCCTGAGTCTGGTCCAGAGCCTGGTCCAGAATCCAGTACAGAGTCTGGACCGAAGTTGACAACACTGCTGACACTGTGTGTTTTCAGGGGAATAACTTCCGGCGGGAGTACATCGCCACTCAGGGCCCTCTGCCGGGAACCAAAGACGACTTCTGGAAGATGGTTTGGGAACAGAACGTCCACAACGTGGTGATGGTCACTCAGTGTGTGGAGAAAGGAAGGGTGGGTAGTGACATCATCATTTCATCTGCTGAAAAGTGCTGTTCTGTCAGAGGAACGTCACGCCTCGTTCCACCTCCACAGAAGCACCCTGAATCAGCTGTTTGTGTGTTTGTGCTCATCCAGGTGTCTCTGTTTAAGTGTGTTGGCTGGTCTGAGGTCTGTGGGAGGAGCCTCACTACAGTGACTCTGCCCACCAGACAACCGACAGCAGCAGATGAATCAAACAATAACTGACTGCTCAGGTGTGAGACATTCTTCTCCTTCTCTGCCTCCAGGTGAAGTGTGATCACTACTGGCCCTTTGACCAGGATCCTCTGTACTACGGAGACCTGATCGTCCAGATGTTGTCGGAGTCCGTCCTACCTGAGTGGACCATCCGAGAGTTCAACATCTGCAGCGTATGCTACCTTTGATTTCATCTCTACACCGTCGTCATCGTTTACAACCAGGAAATCTGAAGAGAAAGGATGTGGAGCTAAAATCATTTCGCCAGTGTTTGAACTTAAATTTCACGATATGATAAATAAATAATGTCAGAACGTCAACATCCTGAGTTAAAAGAAGTAAACTTTTCAGGTTCTGGGCCTGATTCTGGACCTGTTTCTGAAACTGTATATCTGTGTGTCAGGAGGAGCAGCTGAGCTTCACCCGCCTGGTCCGTCAGTTTCACTACACGGTGTGGCCTGATCACGGAGTCCCAGAGACCACCCACTCCCTCATCCAGTTTGTCCGGACTGTCAGGGACTACGTCAACAGGACTCCTGGATCTGGACCCACCGTCGTCCACTGCAGGTACAGAACATATATGTACTGTAAATAAAATACTGTATATAACCTGTTAGTTTACGGTCTCCATGACAACGTACAGAACAACTTTAAGATGAAGTGTAATTAAGTTTTATTTTGATGATCGATTACATGACATAAAAAATGAGTGTCCATGTTCTGAGATGTGATTTTGTTGAAAACGTCACATGACAAGTGTTTTCTGTTTGTTCTATCAAAAAAATCAAATCAAGAAAACAGAAATAAACTGGAGCAAGAAAAGAGATGTGATGTCATTGTGTGTGTGTGTGTGTGTGTGTGTGTGTGTGTGTGCATGTGCATGTGTGTGTGTGTGTGTGTCAGTGCTGGTGTGGGTCGTACAGGGACCTTCATCGTTCTGGATCGAGTGCTGCAGCAGCTGGACTCCAAGGACACGCTGGATATCTACGGCTCCGTGTTTGACCTGAGACTCCACCGATCACACATGGTGCAGACTGAGGTAGGACTGCAAGGCATTATGGGAGGTGTGTGTCTGTGTGTGTGTGTGTGTGTTTGTCTGTGTGTGCAGTCACACAGGTGTTTGTTTTTGTTTTTTTAATCCCTCACATTGTATCCAGAATCCAGAAACAGGTGACTGCATGTGTTGTTGTTGATGTTTACTGAACGTTGTGTTGTTGTTGTCTTGCTTTTGTTTACTGAGCGTTGTGTTGTTGTTGTTGTCTTGTTTACTGAATGTTGTGTTGTTGTTGATGTTTACTGAACGTTGTGTTGTTGCTGTTGTCTTGTTGTTTACTGAACGTTGTGTTGTTGTCTTGTTGTTGTTTACTGAACGGTGTGTTGTTGTTGAGTTGTTGTTATTTACTCAGCGTTGTGTTGTTGTTGTTTACTGAGTATTGTGTTGTTGTTGTGTTGTTGAGTTGTTGTTGTTTACTGAGTATTGTGTTGTTGTTGTGTTGTTGTTGTGTTGTTGAGTTGTTGTTGTTTACTGAGTATTGTGTTGTTGTTGTGTTGTTGAGTTGTTGTTGTTTACTGAGTGTTGTGTTCTCCTGTTCTCAGTGTCAGTACTCGTACCTCCATCAGTGCGTCAGAGACGTTCTAAGAGCCAGGAAGCTTCGCAGCGAGCAGGAGAACCTCCTCTGCCCCGTCTATGAGAACGTGAACCACAGAGGTGAGTGAGGTCACAGCGGTTCAGTGACATCACAGTGACATAACAGTGAACTCATCCTCACACGTGTCTGACCTTCCTCCACAGAGATGCTGAGTTCCAGACGTTAATGTTTTTCTGAGACGCAGCAAATCTATTTTTCTACCACTGTTTATATTAGAGAGAAACTTTATGATTATTTATGTAACACACCTGTACATACACCTGTGTCATACTGTGTCTGTATATATCCTGCAACAGATGTTTTTTATAAGAGATAATGTTTCAAGCCTACAAGGCACATGACCAGAAGAGTCAGGTGAGTCAGAGGAGTCAGGTGAGTTAGGTGAGTCAGGGGTCCAGAGTCTGATCCTCTGTATGAAGCTGTGGTCTGATTCAGGACAGTGAGCTGGTGTCTGTGTCTTTAAGTTTATTTGTGCAGCAGCTTTCAACGAACTACACCTAAACTACACCAACTACACCTAAACTACACCCTCTACACCTATTCTAGCCCTGAGAGGTGTCTGCAGGTTTCCCTCTCAGGCTGCATACCTCCAGCAATAAGACAGAGCAGTAGATATTCTATTGAACCAGTAGTTGAATGATCAGTTAATACAAACAGAGCAGTAGATACAGTATTTATTTTATTGATCCAGTAGTTGATTGTTCAGTAAATAGAAACACCTGAATGAAAACAGCTGAGTGATAACAGGCAGGTAACACAACAGACACTAATGATGAGCAGGTGAGACAGGATGTTCATCAGTCTGTTCAGGCCTCAGTGTGTTGATGTCAGGTTGTTGTGTATCTGTCGTTGTGTATCAACATGTGTTTGTATGTAAGATATTATTATAATGTGTAACATGTATTTTTACTTCAATTCATTAAACAGCTGAGACCATGTAGAAATATTTACTCTGATTATTTATCAATCATCAATCAAGACGGTGACTTCACTGACATCACAGTCACAGTAAGAGTACATAATGTACACACTTTACACACAGTACACACTGATTTATACAGTGTGTACTGTGTGTAGTTGTGTTATATTGTGGTATTAGTACTTTTATGTCAGTACAGTAACACCCCCCCCCCCCGTGTGTGTCCCGTACTCCACGGACTGCGCATGCTCGGTGCCGCAGGAGTTCAGCACATTGGAAGTGTCGGAAGTTTAGCAGCAGTGATTTAGCCCGACAGGCTAACAGCGGAGACTCGGTCCCACCGTCAAAAACTTGGTTTTCTGCCACAAAAAAGTGCGTTTGGACGGAACCTCCCACCCCACGTTGAAGCACGGAGGAGTATCGATGGATTTAAACCGTTTTTCGCAGTTTGATTGGCACAAACGGGGC
Source organism: Seriola aureovittata (assembly GCF_021018895.1). Taxonomy (NCBI): domain Eukaryota; kingdom Metazoa; phylum Chordata; class Actinopteri; order Carangiformes; family Carangidae; genus Seriola; species Seriola aureovittata. The sequence continues at coordinate 28,359,525 of NC_079373.1, forward strand.
CGTTAGAGAGCTTTGAAAGAAGTTGTGATTGTTTTTTGGCGCTCTGGCAGCGCAGAGGAAAGATGGAGGATCTGCGGGTGTAGCAGCGGCTAACGTTAGCTGGCTCCTCCGTCTACTGCCAGCGTCGGTCGGGGACAAACCTGAGCTGCTTCACCGCTGTGTGGAAAAGACTGGCCGCTGTGATTCAACACGCTGACGGGGCCTGGTGAGTACAGCTGGATGAAAGGAGCCGTGTTTTCACGTTTCTTTACGGGCTAGCGGGCGGAGAGCGTCGGTGTGTGGGAGCTAACTGTAGCTTTGGAGCTAATCAGCAGAAATGAGCGTTAGCTTATTGAAGCGTAGCTTCGTGCTAACTAGCTGCCATTACACACAGTTAGGTGACTCACACACCTAACACACACACACACACTTCTGTCACAAAGTTAACGTTAGCCTGTCGCTACTCGGGGTGTCTGCTCAGTTAGTTAGTTAGTTAGTTAGTTAGTTAGTTAGTTAGTTAGTTAGTTAGTTAGTTAACTTATTCAGAGTCGGGGCTGGTAAACACCCTGACTGAGTGAAACACAAACACACATTAACTGAAATCAGTGGTTTCCAGCAGGCCTGCGGGGAGTCACAGTCAACACACAGTAAACGTAGGAGTTAATTTTTCTGCTGACACGTTAGTTAGTTAGTTAGTTAGTTAGTTAGTTAGTTAGTTAGTTAGTTAGTTAGTGATCGGTCAGAAGAGTTCAGTGATGCTTCATGTTTGTTTATTCTAGTAAAAACTCAGACTTTAAATAGATTGCAACTAATGATTATTTTCAATAATAATTAATCAGCTGATTATTATTATTATTATTATTCATTGATTGAAAGCTGTTAATCACATCATATTGATCAGGGAATGGACCATAGAAATAGAACTGATAGAATTCAAAGTGAGAAAGGTTTTTGATTCACAATTTAAAACAACATTAAAACAAAAAAGAAAGAAAGAAAAGCGTAAATGTTTCAGTTCAGACCGGAAAACGTGAACTTCAAAGACGATCAATACACCTATTATCAGGTCTATAAAAGTTCATCAGTAGTTATTTTTGTCCAGTCAGCTGTGCTTCATGTCACCATAATGACATGCTGGGTGATTGAAAGTGTCTTCTTGTCGCTGATGTGGGTGTCTGTCGGTGTCCAGGTCTCTGTTGATGTTTGCAGGTTCACTAAAGCATGAGCGTCCCTCAGGCTCTGAGGATGGGACCAGAGCTACCGGAGGCAGGATCTAGGTGAGCTTCTTGTCACGTGTGACTGTGATGTCTAGAGTGTTTTTCTGCTGTGGGTCTGACCTGTGTTTGTGTCGTGTCCCAGATGTCAGATGGTGCTCTGAAGAAGCCATGGGTAGCTGTCTAAGCTGTCCAGAGAAAGAGTCAATTCCAGATAATCATCAAAGTAAATTCAAGGTGAGTTCCTGCCTCAGCCTGTTGGAACACACCCCGGATTATTCACTGATGACTGTGAAGCTTCACAAACTTTCCACCAGTGAAACAACTTCACCCGACTCTAAACCTTTTCTCTCACTGTCATGTCGGTTCAACCCTGAAGCTGACAGCTGATTGGTCCGCAGCCTCTGAAACGTTCGGGGTGGAGCAGAAACATTTAAACTGGGTCATGTCCAACACAGATGTAGCGGCTCTGATACAGGCGGGATCAAACCTGTGACATTTCACACTGAATCCCACAGTGAGATGTGCACCTCCCTCTCTGTGCTCCTCCTCATCAGCTGCTCGTTATCTACATCAGTGAAGTGTCTCTAACCCTGACATGAGCCTTCTCTTCTCCACCGCTCTAATGATTCAATCAGTTGTAGAAGTAACAGCTAATAATAATATAATATTCATTATAAGCCAGTCCCTCCGTGATTTCAGGCTTTTTTTGGGATTGTTGTGGCTAAAATACTTGATTTCACCACAGCTTTTCTTAAAGATTGTGATGAATGTTCATGAGAAACAAGAGACTCTGCTCCTCATCTTAATCACAGGTAGAACTGATCTCCATAGAAACCTCATGAATTTATTCATTTATTACGTCGATGTTACAATGTAGAACAACGCAAATGTTGCTAATGTCTCAATAAGATTCACCAGTTTGAATCAAGGCGTCAGTAACGTGTTCTTACAGTTCAATCTTATCTTCCACCATCAACAGTGATGTCACAGTGACATTACAGTGATGTCACAGTGACCCTTCAGTGATGATGTCACAGTGACCGGTCTGTGCCCCCCTGTCTCTGGTCTGTGTCCAGGTGATCAACGTGGACGACGATGGGAACGAGCTGGGCTCTGGTGTGATGGAGCTGACCGACGCCGAGCTCGTCCTCCACACCCATCGCCGTGATGACGTCAGGTGGCCTTACCTGTGCCTACGGCGCTATGGCTACGACTCCAACCTGTTCTCGTTCGAAAGCGGTCGCCGCTGCCAGACGGGTCAAGGTACGTGTCACCTTAAACTGCTTGGTCATTACAGGGTGTCATGATGATGACATCATCCACAACATGTGACATCAGCAGTTCTGCTGACAGCAATGTTGACGCAGCTCAGAGTGAACAGGAGAAAGTACTGCTCTGTGTCCACACACACACACACACACACACACACACACACACACACAAAACACGACAGCCACAGTGAACCAGGTGTTTTTTCTGTTTCAAATCTACCTCACTAGTCCACTGGCATGTGAGGCATTCAGGGACATCTGTAAATTGTAGCTACAGAGAATAACCTGGGTTACCTCAGGTAAATCCTCCACCTGTGTGAAACTCTGAGCTCACTAACACAAACAAGCTATGACTGTTTAGTTACTAATGTTCCATTCAGGATATTTAAATATAATATTTATATAATATAGTTTATCACAGTGTCGCTCTACAGAATTATTTATCATGACGTCCTGATGACATCAAACTCTTTTGGGATCAACAGTTGTTCAGCTGCTGCTGCTGCATTCATGCACATCAGTAAATTTAAGCTTCTTATTGTAAAAGTGCAAAATCTCTAGTCATGTCAAAATAATAACTTGAAATTTGTTTTAAATAAATTTTTTGAATATTTTTATATATTGTGATTGCAATGTGATTATTTTTTTAAGTTCCTTATCTTCTTTATATTTCAACACAAGCATTAAATCGTTCTATATTATCATTAACACAATATTAGATAGATTAAACATAAACATGTCATGATGAAATTAGATGACACATGAATGGATATGAATGACATATTTTTATTTTACTAGTTCATTGACTGATTTGTAAACATGTCAAACTGTCATGCAGACATCATCTCTTCATGGAGATCCCAGCTGGCAAGCGCCTCTGTTATGGCTGCAATGTTTTCCCTGTGTGGTCGTCTGGGAGTGGGGCAGTCTGAAGGCAGCGAGCTTAGTGCTGTTGCCCCGTGAGGTAGCAATGATAGCAAGGCAGGTTCTGCACAATACCTGACGCTGTGCAGCATCTTCTTTTTTAAAGCCGGAACGGTTGGATTGACACACTGCTCCTCTTGGACACTAAAGTTTCCGCAGGGCCGGGTTCAGGTCAAAGTGAAGCGTGGCATGTTGTTGCTCCATCCTTTAGCCGACGCCTCTACTCGTGGTTGCATGTCGCAGGACCAGAGTGCGATCGCAGCCTTCGCTGTTAGGAAATCGTCTTTTATCGTATCGCGATAAGATCACAAATGCGATTAATGGCTCCACCCTGTTTTAAGTCACATGTTCAGTGTGAAGTCTCAGTCCATCTGATCTTTCTACCTGTGCTTTCATCCACCTGAACATGACAGCACTCCTGTATACAGTATTAGTACTGCAGTAATTATCACCTCATTATCTATAATTGACATAAATATTTTAGGTATGTCTAGATAATCTTATAATTTCTATTATTCACTGATCTCAGTTCATCAGCAGCTCAGACTCATGATGTCATCACCTCCACCCTGATTCAAGGGTTCACAACCTTTTAGCTTGATTCAAAAAATCCCACTTCATCAGGTGAACCAGGTGAGGACGAGAACCAGAGCTGATGGTGGTCTGAGGACTAGAAGGAGAGGACCCCCCCCCCCAAAATAAATAAATACACACACACACACACAGTGGAACATGAACCTTGTTCTGTGTTTTCAGGGATCTTTGCCTTCAAATGTTCTCGAGCTGAGGAGATCTTCAACATGCTGCAGGAGGTGATGCACAGCCACAGCATCAGTGTGGTGGAGGAGGCGGTGCTGGAGCCACAGCACCACAACACACACACTCCTGCAGGTACACACACACACACACACACACACACACTAAACATCTGTTTTCATCTGCTGAAGAATACTGTCAGTAAACTGTGTGTGTGTGTGTCCTCAGCTCTGGGTTACTCTGTCCCCTCGGTTCCTAACGGGGTGACGAGGATCCCCTCGGTGGGTGAGGCTCCATCTCACCCCTCCAGCCGTCACCCGTCTGTGGCCAGCACCCGTCTGCCGTCTGTGGGGGAGGAGTCGACTCACCCTCTGCTGGTGGCTGATGAAGCGGTGAGGCTTTGATCACTGATAATCAATAATCAATCAATAACCAAGTCTGGTCCAGGTCTGTGTCCTGACCCTGTTGCCTGTGTCCAGGTCCACACCTACGTCAACACCACTGGTCTCCTGGAGGACCAGCCCAGTCCGCTGACCGTCACCACCCCCCTGGAGAGTCCCACCTCTCCCCAGTCGCAGTGTCCTCCGACCCCCCCGCCTCCTCCCAGGGTCCGCGCCGAGCCCCCGCCCCCGCCCCCGCCCCCCCAGCCGGAGCCCCAGGTGCTGCTGGAGCCTCAGGGGGTGCGGTTTGTCCTGGGCCCCACCCCCGTTCAGAGGCAGCTGATGGAGAAGAGACAGCAGGAGCAGAAGGAGGCCGAGGAGCCGCAAGAGACTAACGGCCACGCCGAGGCCCCCGCCGAGCCCGCTCCCCCACACTCCAATGGCTCCTCCTCCTCCAACCCGTCAACAGCTCCCCGCCGCCATCGCCCACCCCCCCTCACTCCTGACCCGCAGAATGTCAACAACTCGGCCCAGCGGCGCACCGCCCTGCTGGACTACGAGAACCTGCCAGCGCTGCCGCCGGTGTGGGAGGCGAGGAAGCCAAGCTCGGAGGAGGAGGAGAATGGCGGTGGCCTGAAGACGCCGTCGATCAACGGCTACAACCACCACCCCCACCATGGCCTGCTGCACCACTCCTACTCCCATCCCCTGTCCGCCGCCCTCGAGCCCTCGCACAACTACGTCAACACGGAGAACGTGACGGCGCCACTCAGCGCCCATCGGCCGGACACAGCCCGCCGCCGCGCTGACGGACCCACCATCTTCAACTTTGATTTCCGCCGGCCGCCACTGCCGGGCCACGCCGAGCCGCCCAAAACCCTCAACTACATCGAGGTGGAGATGGACAGCGGCGCTGGGAACAAGGGCGCCTCGGACGGCAGCAACCCCCACACGCCCCGCACCCCCACCTCCCCGCTGCCCCCCACCACCCCCACCCGCCGCACCGAGCTCTACGCCCTCATCGACATCGAGCGCACTGCCGCCATGTCTAACCTGCAGAAAGCCCGGCCGCGAGACGACGGCACGTCACGCAAGACGAGACACAACAGCACAGAGCTGCCCACCAAAAGCACTGCGTGACCCCCCAACCCCCCCCACCCCCCCGTAAAGAAGGAGCGGCTGTTTGTCGCAGCCACAGACTCCACTTGAAAACAGGAAACATGACTTCCTGTGAGGTCACCTGCTCAGGTAGACCTGAAGAGGAACCTGGTCATAGAGCAGTGAATGATACCTCTGAGTCAGAGCGATGATGATGATGATGATGATGATGATGATGTAATAGACTCCTCCTCTTTATATGGTACAGATCAGTATTACTGAACAAAGCATTCCATTTAGCCTTTTATATGATTCACTACATGCTGCTGTAATTCACTATCTAAGGACCACAGTATGTTTCAGTATGTACAGTAGATCCTGGCACAATAAATGTCTGTGTTTTTATTTGTATCTGGACGAGACTACACTCTGTCCCCCCCCGGCCCCCACTTTAACACTCGGTCTGTCGCTCCAAGGGTCTCTAAATCAAAACAATAAGAGTGTCTGGTGATGTCATGGGTAGTGTGGGCTCATGGGAGTTGTAGCTTTCAGCTGCTCCTGGTTTGATTCAGTGGTTCAGGAGGTTTTTACTAGCAGCTGAATTTTCCACAGAGGTGTCGTGCACCAGCTGATTATTATACACACACACACAAACATTTGTGATGATGTAAGAACACAACTCAACAACATAGAACATAGATTTACTTTTTATTTTAATGTGGAAAGTTACAGATTATAACTGATTTAATTTTCTGTTGATTGATTAATCACAACAGCTCTACACCACCTTATGACTTTTGACATTTTATAAACTAAATTATTTATCAGAGACAACCTTGCTCCAGGGGTAATCAGCTGATTACTGATCAACATGTTTGATGTATAAGCAACTGATTGGCCTGATCATCTGAGGAGCCAACCTCGTCTTCATTTAATGTTTGACTTGAGATTCAAACGTTAAACCTTATTACGTATTGCTTTAGTATCAGAACTGAAACTCTTTGTTTGGTCCTCGGAGTCACTTCCTCCATCAGATGGTTCTGGTTTTGTGGGTTCAGGTCTGGAGGATCAGGATCAACCTGGGAAGACCTTCATCAGACAACGGTTGGCATGTCAACAGTGAACCAGTCAGTTTCAGGTATAGGTATAGTTTCAGGTATGCAGCTGTTTCCATGACAACAGGCAGCTCAAGAGTCCCAGGCCTACAGCTTCACCTCACTACAGGTGAGGGGGAGGAGCTCTGTAGACAGGTGTCAGTTTGATGTTTAAGACCAGAAAAATAAAACAAAACAAATCACATTTCAAATTAAATTTTGTTTTCACTGGACACGTCATCTGAATGTGTTTGGTTTTAAAAAAGCTGTAACTGCAACTGACCACATGGTGACGCTGTTGGGACCATCTTCCTGAGACTAATCTGAATCTGATGAGGATAAAAAGTTCATATTTTTTATCAGGAGAGAAGTTCCTGTTGATCCTCATGAAACCGTTGTCACTAAACGTATCTGTCTCACTGCTGATTAAAGTTTGATAAGTGACGAGGAGTGTGAAATACTGAAGAATAATGAGTTGTTCAGTGTAGAAATGTCATAGTATAAAGACAAAAGTAAAAAAAATGCTATAGTATTGTAAGTCATAAAAATGTCACAAAACGTCATAGTATATAAAAATGTCAAAAAAGTCATGATACATTATGTCATAAAAATGTCAAAAAACGTCATGATATATCAAAGCATAAAATGTATTATAAGTCAAGTTTCAAAAAAGTGTCTTAACATATCAGTATGTCATCAAAAAAATGTAATAGTATATTGTAAGGCATAAAAATTAAAAAAAAACAGTATATAAAAGTTTCAAAAAAGTCATGCACTAAGTCCTAAAATGTCAAAAAAAATATATAGTAAGGCATACACATGTCAAAAAATATGGTATAGTAAGCCATAAGAATGTCAAAAAAGTCATTATAGATTGTCATAAAAATGTCAAAGCATAGTAAAGTTTAAAAATGTCACAAAACGTCATAATATATCAAGGTGTAAAACCTCATAGGCATACAAGGCATACAAAGTCATAGTACAGTAAGGCATAAAATGTCATGTTTCATCTTGAAAAAGTCAGTATATATTATGTCATAAAAATGTCAAAAAACATGATATATCAAGGCATAAAACATATCAAGGTGTAAAACCTCATAGGCATAAAATTTCAAAAAACCTCATAGTATATACAAATCTCAGAAAATGCTATAGTATTGTAAAGTATAAAAATTCTAACCCAATAGTACAGTAAGCCATGAAAATGTCAAAAATGCGTGATAGTATACTAAGGCATAAAAACATCAAAAGACATTATACTATAGTAAGACATGAAAAAAGGTTTAAAAAACTCAGTCTACTAAGGCATGAAAAAAGTAAAAAAAAAGTCATAGTATAATAAGAGTCAAAAAAAGTCAAACAAAAAGAGTCATACTATTGTAAGACATGAAAAAAGTTTTTTTTTAAAAAGTCATAGAAAGTCATGAAAACATCAAAAAACGTCATACTATTGTAAGACATGAAAAAAAATTTAAAAACTCATAGTATAGTTAGTCATGAAAACGTCAAAAAATGTCATAGTATAATAAGAAATGAAAAAAGTAAAAAAAAGTTATAGTATACTAAGCCATGAAAACATCAAAAAAGGTCATAGTATAATAAGGCACGAAAATGTAAAAAAAAAAAAAAACGTAAAAAAAAGACCAAAAAAACGTTATAGTATAGTAAGGCACGAAAATGTCAAAAAAGTCATACAATAGTAAAACATGAAAAAAGTAAAAAAAAACATAGTATAGTAAGGCACGGAAATGTAAAAAAAAGTCATAGTATAATAAGACATGAAAAAAGTAAAAAAAAAAAAAGTGATACTATAGTAAGACATGAAAAAAGTAAAAAAAATTTCATAGTATATTAAGACATGAAAGAAGTAAAAAAAAAAAAAAAACGTAAAAAAAGTAAAAAAAAACGTCATAGTATAGTAAGGCACGAAAATGTCAAAAAAGTCATACAATAGTAAAACATGAAAAAAGTAAAAAAAAACGTCATAGTATAGTAAGGCATGAAAATGTCAAAAACAACGTCATGATATAGTAAAAATGCCAAAAACGTCATAGTATAGTCAGGCACAAAACGTCACAGTATAGTAAGGCATAAAAATGCCAAAAAAAGTCATATTCTAGTAGAGCATAAAAATGGCAAAAAAACGTCATAGTATAGTCAGGCACAAAACGTCACAGTATAGTAAGGCATAAAAATGTCAAAAAACGTCATAGTATAGTATGGCATAAAATTTAAGAAAAACATCATAGTATAATAAGGCATAAAAATGCCAAAAAAAGTCATATTCTAGTAAAGCATAAAAATGGCAAAAAACGTCATAGTATAGTCAGGCATAAAAATGCCAAAAAAATACATATTATAGTAGAGCATAAAAATGGCAAAAAACGTCATATTATAGTCAGGCACAAAATGTCACAGTATAGCAAGGCAAAAAAATGCCAAAAAAAGTCATATTCTAGTAAAGCATAAAAATGGCAAAAAACGTCATAGTATAGTCAGGCATAAAAATGCCAAAAAAATACATATTATAGTAGAGCATAAAAATGGCAAAAAACGTCATATTATAGTCAGGCACAAAATGTCACAGTATAGCAAGGCAAAAAAATGCCAAAAAACGTCATAGTATAGTAAGGCATAAAAATGTCAAAAAACGTCATAGTATAGTATGGCATAAAATTTAAGAAAAACATCATAGTATAATAAGGCATAAAAATGGCAAAAAACGTCATAGTATAGTCAGGCATAAAAATGCCAAAAATATACATATTATAGTAGAGCATAAAAACGGCAAAAAACGTCATAGTATAGTATGGCATAACATTTCAAAAAAACATCATAGTATAATAAGGCATAGAAATGGCAAAAAACGTCATAGTATAGTCAGGCACAAAACGTCACAGTATAGTAAGGCATAAAAATGCCAAAAAAGTCATATTCTAGTAGAGCATAGAAATGGCAAAAAAACGTCATAGTATAGTCAGGCATAAAAATGCCAAAAATATACATATTATAGTAGAGCATAAAAACGGCAAAAAACGTCATAGTATAGTATGGCATAACATTTCAAAAAGACATCATAGTATAATAAGGCATAGAAATGGCAAAAAACGTCATAGTATAGTCAGGCACAAAACGTCACAGTATAGTAAGGCATAGAAATGCCCAAAAAAGTCATATTCTAGTAGAGCATAAAAATGGCAAAAAACGTCATATTCTAGTAAAGCATAAAAATGTCAAAAAACGTCATAGTATAGTATGGCATAAAATTTAAGAAAAACATCATAGTATAGTCAGGCACAAAACGTCACAGTATGGTAAGGCAAAAAAATGGCAAAAAACGTCATATTCTAGTAAAGCATAAAAATGTCAAAAAACGTCATAGTATTGTATGGCATAAAATTTTTTAAAAAACTCATAGTATAATAAGGCAAAAAAATGCCAAAAAAAGTCATATTATAGTAGAGCATGAAAATGGCAAAAAACGTCATATTCTAGTAAAGCATAAAAATGTCAAAAAACGTCATAGTATAGTATGGCATAAAATTTAAGAAAAACATCATAGTATAATAAGGCATAAAAATGGCAAAAAACGTCAGAGTATAGTCAGGCATAAAAATGCCAAAAATATACATATTATAGTAGAGCATAAAAATGGCAAAAAACGTCATAGTATAGTCAGGCACAAAACGTCACAGTATGGTAAGGCAAAAAAATGCCAAAAAAAGTCATATTATAGTAGAGCATGAAAATGGCAAAAAACGTCATATTCTAGTAGAGCATAAAAATGTCAAAAAACGTCATATTATAGTAGAGCATAAAAATGGCAAAAAACGTCATAGGCATAAAATTTCAAAAAAACATCATAGTATAATAAGGCATAAAAATGGCAAAAAACGTCATAGTATAGTCAGGCACAAAACGTCACAGTATAGTAAGGCATAAAAATGCCAAAAAAGTCATATTCTAGTAGAGCATAAAAATGGCAAAAAACGTCATAGTATAGTCAGGCATAAAAATGCCAAAAATATACATATTATAGTAGAGCATAAAAACGGCAAAAAACGTCATAGTATAGTATGGCATAACATTTCAAAAAAACATCATAGTATAATAAGGCATAGAAATGGCAAAAAACGTCATAGTATAGTCAGGCACAAAACGTCACAGTATAGTAAGGCAAAAAAATGCCAAAAAAAGTCATATTATAGTAGAGCATGAAAATGGCAAAAAACGTCATATTTTAGTAAAGCATAAAAATGTCAAAAAACGTCATAGTATAGTATGGCATAAAATTTAAGAAAAACATCATAGTATAATAAGGCATAAAAATGGCAAAAAACGTCAGAGTATAGTCAGGCATAAAAATGCCAAAAATATACATATTATAGTAGAGCATAAAAATGGCAAAAAACGTCATAGTATAGTCAGGCACAAAACGTCACAGTATGGTAAGGCAAAAAAATGCCAAAAAAAGTCATATTATAGTAGAGCATGAAAATGGCAAAAAACGTCATATACTAGTAGAGCATAAAAATGTCAAAAAACGTCATATTATAGTAGAGCATAAAAATGGCAAAAAACGTCATAGGCATAAAATTTCAAAAAAACATCATAGTATAATAAGGCATAAAAATGGCAAAAAACGTCATAGTATAGTCAGGCACAAAACGTCACAGTATAGTAAGGCAAAAAAATGCCAAAAAAAGTCATATTCTAGTAGAGCATAAAAATGGCAAAAAACGTCATATTATAGTCAGGCATAAAAATGCCAAAAATATACATATTATAGTAGAGCATAAAAATGGCAAAAAACGTCATAGTATAGTATGGCATAAAATTTCAAAAAAACATCATAGTATAATAAGGCATAGAAATGGCAAAAAACGTCATAGTATAGTAGAGCATAAAAATGCCAAAAAACATCACAGTATAGTAAGGCATAGAAATGGCAAAAAAAGTCATATTCTAGTAGAGCATAAAAATGGCAAAAAACGTCATAGTATAGTCAGGCAAACAAATGCCAAAAAAAGTCATATTATAGTAGAGAATAAAAATGTCAAAAAAAGTCATATTCTAGTAGAGCATAAAAATGGCAAAAAACGTCATATTCTAGTAAAACATAAAAATGTCAAAAAACGTCATAGTATTGTATGGCATAAAATTTAAAAAAAAAATCATAGTATAATAAGGCAAAGAAATGCCGAAAAAAGTCATATTCTAGTAGAGCATAAAAATGGCAAAAAACATCATAGTATAGTCAGGCATAAAAATGCCAAAAAAATACATATTATAGTAGAGCATAAAAATGGCAAAAAAACGTCATATTATAGTCAGGCACAAAATGTCACAGTATAGCAAGGCAAAAAAATGCCAAAAAAAGTCATATTATAGTAGAGCACAAAAATGGCAAAAAACATCATAGTATAGGCAGGCACAAAACGTCACAGTATAGTAAGGCAAAAAAATGCCAAAAAAAGTCATATTCTAGTAAAGCATAAAAATGGCAAAAAACGTCATAGTATAGTCAGGCATAAAAATGCCAAAAAAATACATATTATAGTAGAGCATAAAAATGGCAAAAAACGTCATGGTATAGTATGGCATAAAATTTAAAAAAAACATCATAGTATAATAAGGCATTAAAATGGCAAAAAAATGTCATAGTATAGTCAGGAACAAAATGTCACAGTATAGTCAGGCATAAAAATGCCAAAAAAATACATATTATAGTAGAGCATAAAAATGGCAAAAAAACGTCATAGTATAGTATGGCATAAAATTTCAAAAAACGTCATAGTATAATAAAGTATAAAAATGGCAAAAAACGTCATAGTATAATAAAGTATAAAAATGGCAAAAAACGTCATAGTATAGTCAGGCACAAAACGTCACAGTATAGTAAGGCATAAAAATGCCAAAAAAGTCATATTCTAGTAGAGCATAAAAATGGCAAAAAACGTCATAGTATAGTCAGGCATAAAAATGCCAAAAATATACATATTATAGTAGAGCATAAAAACGGCAAAAAACGTCATAGTATAGTATGGCATAACATTTCAAAAAAACATCATAGTATAATAAGGCATAGAAATGGCAAAAAACGTCATAGTATAGTCAGGCACAAAACGTCACAGTATAGTAAGGCATAAAAATGCCAAAAAAGTCATATTCTAGTAGAGCATAAAAATGGCAAAAAAATGTCATAGTATAGTCAGGAACAAAATGTCACAGTATAGTAAGGCATAAAAATGCCAAAAAAATACATATTATAGTAGAGCATAAAAATGGCAAAAAAACGTCATAGTATAGTATGGCATAAAATTTCAAAAAACGTCATAGTATAATAAGGCATAAAAATGGCAAAAAACGTCATAGTATAGTCAGGCATAAAAATGCCAAAAATATACATATTATAGTAGAGCACAAAAATGGCAAAAAACGTCATAGTATAGTCAGGCACAAAACCTCACAGTATAGTAAGGCATAGAAATGCCAAAAAAAGTCATATTCTAGTAGAGCATAACAATGGCAAAAAACGTCATAGTATACTCAGGCACAAAACATCACAGTATAGTAAGGCATAAAAATGCCAAAAAAAGTCATATGCTAGTAGAGCATAACAATGGCAAAAAACGTCATAGTATAGTCAAGGACAAAACGTCACAGTATAATAAGGCAAAAAAAAAGTCATATTCTAGTAGAGCATAAAAATGGCAAAAAACGTCATAGTATAATCAGGCACAAAACGTCACAGTATAGTAAAGCATAAAAATGCCAAAAAAATACATATTATAGTAGAGCATAAAAATGGCAAAAAACGTCATAGTATAGTCAGGCAAACAAATGCCAAAAAAAGTCATATTATAGTAGAGAATAAAAATGTCAAAAAACGTCATAGTATTGTATGGCATAAAATTTCAAAAAATGTCATAGTATAATAAGGCATAAAAATTGCAAAAAAACGTCATAGTATAGTATGGCATAAAATGGCAAAAAACATCATAGTATAGTATGGCATAAAATTATTAAAAATGTCATCGTATACTAAGGCATAAAAATGGCAAAAAACGTCATAGTATAGTCAGGCAAACAAATGCCAAAAAAAGTCATATTATAGTAGAGCATAAAAATGTCAAAAAACGTCATAGTATAGTATGGCATAAAATTTCGAAAGACGTCATAGTATAATAAGGCATAAAAATGGCAAAAAACGTCATAGTATAGTCAGGCACAAAACGTCACAGTATAGTAAGGCATAAAAATGCCAAAAAAATACATATTATAGTAGAGCATAAAAATGGCAAAAAACGTCACAGTATAGTCAGGCAAAAAAATGCCAAAAAAAGTCATATTATAGTAGAGAATAAAAATGGCAAAAAACGTCATAGTATAGTAAGGCACAAAACATCACAGTATAGTAAGGCAAAAAAATGCCAAAAAAAGTCATATCCTAGTAGAGCATAAAAATGGCAAAAAAACGTCATAGTATTGTATGGCATAAAATTTCAAAAAAACATCATAGTATAATAAGGCATAAAAATTGCAAAAAACGTCATAGTATAGTGAGGCACAAAACGTCAAAGTATAGTAAGGCAAAAATATGCCAAAAAAAGTCATATTCTAGTAGAGCATAAAAATGGCAAAAAAACGTCATAGTATAGTATGGCATAAAATTTCAAAAAACGTCATAGTATAATAAAGCATAAAAATGGCAAAAAACGTCATAGTATAGTCAGGCACAAAATGTCACAGTATAGTAAGGCATAAAAATGCCAAAAAAAGTCATATGCTAGTAGAGCATAAAAATGGCAAAAAAAAACGTCATAGTATAATCAGGCACAAAACGTCACAGTATAGTAAGGCATAAAAATTCCAAAAAAGTCATATTCTAGTAGAGCATAAAAATGGCAAAAAACGTCATAGTATAGTCAGGCATAAAAATGGCAAAAATATACATATTATAGTAGAGCATAAAAATGGCAAAAAACATCATAGTATAGTATGGCATAAAATTTAAAAAAAAACATCATAGTATAATAAGGCATAAAAATGGCAAAAAACGTCATAGTATAGTCAGGCACAAAACATCACAGTATAGTAAGGCATAAAAATGCCAAAAAAAGTCATATGCTAGTAGAGCATAACAATGTCAAAAAACGTCATAGGCATAAAATTTCAAAAAAACATCACAGTATAGTAAGGCATAAAAATGCCAAAAAAAGTAATATTATAGTAGAGCATAAAAATGGCAAAAAACGTCATAGTATAGGCAGGCACAAAACGTCACAGTATAGTAAGGCAAAAAAATGCCAAAAAAAGTCATATTCTAGTAAAGCATAAAAATGGCAAAAAACGTCATAGTATAGTCAGGCATAAAAATGCCAAAAAAATACATATTATAGTAGAGCATAAAAATGCCAAAAAAGTCATATTCTAGTAGAGCATAGAAATGGCAAAAAAACGTCATAGTATAGTCAGGCACAAAATGTCACAGTATAGTAAGGCAAAAAAAATGCCAAAAAAAGTCATATTCTAGTAGAGCATAAAAATGGCAAAAAACGTCATAGTATAGTCAGGCATAAAAATGCCAAAAAAAGTCATATTCTAGTAGAGCATAAAAATGGCAAAAAACGTCATAGTATTGTATGGCATAAAATTTAAAAAAAAAATCATAGTATAATAAGGCAAAAAAATGCCAAAAAAAGTCATATTCTAGTAGAGCATAAAAATGGCAAAAAACATCATATTATAGTCAGGCACAAAACGTCACAGTATAGTAAGGCATAAAAATGCCAAAAAAGTCATATTCTAGTAGAGCATAAAAATGGCAAAAAAAGTCATAGTATAGTCAGGCATAAAAATGGCAAAAATATACATATTATAGTAGAGCATAAAAATGGCAAAAAACGTCATAGTATAGTATGGCATAAAATTTCAAAAAAACATCATAGTATAATAAGGCATAGAAATGGCAAAAAACGTCATAGTATAGTCAGGCACAAAACGTCACAGTATAGTAAGGCATAAAAATGCCAAAAAAATACATATTATAGTAGAGCATAAAAATGGCAAAAAACGTCACAGTATAGTCAGGCAAAAAAATGCCAAAAAAAGTCATATTATAGTAGAGAATAAAAATGGCAAAAAACGTCATAGTATAGTCAGGCACAAAACATCACAGTATAGTAAGGCAAAAAAATGCCAAAAAAAGTCATGTCCTAGTAGAGCATAAAAATGGCAAAAAACGTCATAGTATAGTCAGGCACAAAACATCACAGTATAGTAAGGCAAAAAAATGCCAAAAAAAGTCATGTCCTAGTAGAGCATAAAAATGGCAAAAAAACGTCATAGTATTGTATGGCATAAAATTTCAAAAAAACATCATAGTATAATAAGGCATAAAAATTGCAAAAAACGTCATAGTATAGTGAGGCACAAAACGTCAAAGTATAGTAAGGCAAAAATATGCCAAAAAAAGTCATATTCTAGTAGAGCATAAAAATGGCAAAAAAACGTCATAGTATAGTATGGCATAAAATTTCAAAAAACGTCATAGTATAATAAAGCATAAAAATGGCAAAAAACGTCATAGTATAGTCAGGCACAAAATGTCACAGTATAGTAAGGCATAAAAATGCCAAAAAAAGTCATATGCTAGTAGAGCATAAAAATGGCAAAAAAAACGTCATAGTATAGTCAGGCACAAAACGTCACAGTATAGTAAGGCATAAAAATTCCAAAAAAGTCATATTCTAGTAGAGCATAAAAATGGCAAAAAACGTCATAGTATAGTCAGGCATAAAAATGGCAAAAATATACATATTATAGTAGAGCATAAAAATGGCAAAAAACATCATAGTATAGTATGGCATAAAATTTTAAAAAAAACATCATAGTATAATAAGGCATAAAAATGGCAAAAAACGTCACAGTATAGTCAGGCACAAAACGTCACAGTATAGTAAAGCATAAAAATGCCAAAAAAAGTCATTTTATAGTAGAGCATAAAAATGTCAAAAAACGTCATAGGCATAAAATTTCAAAAAAACATCACAGTATAGTAAGGCATAAAAATGCCAAAAAAAGTCATTTTATAGTAGAGCATAAAAATGGCAAAAAACGTCATAGTATAGGCAGGCACAAAACGTCATAGTATAATAAGGCAAAAAAATGCCAAAAAAAGTCATATTCTAGTAGAGCATAAAAATGGCAAAAAACATCATAGTATAGTCAGGCATAAAAATGCCAAAAAAATACATATTATAGTAGAGCATAAAAATGGCAAAAAACGTCATATTATAGTCAGGCACAAAACGTCACAGTATAGTAAGGCATAAAAATGCCAAAAAAGTCATATTATAGTAGAGCATAAAAATGCCAAAAAAAGTCATAGTATAGTCAGGCATAAAAATGGCAAAAATATACATATTATAGTAGAGCATAAAAATGGCAAAAAACGTCATAGTATAGTATGGCATAAAATTTCAAAAAAACATCATAGTATAATAAGGCATAGAAATGGCAAAAAACGTCATAGTATAGTCAGGCACAAAACGTCACAGTATAGTAAGGCATAAAAATGCCAAAAAAGTCATATTCTAGTAGAGCATAGAAATGGCAAA
This sequence comes from Seriola aureovittata, assembly GCF_021018895.1. Classification (NCBI taxonomy): domain Eukaryota; kingdom Metazoa; phylum Chordata; class Actinopteri; order Carangiformes; family Carangidae; genus Seriola; species Seriola aureovittata. Next base: position 28,376,866 of record NC_079373.1, read on the forward strand.
AAAACGTCATAGTATAGTCAGGCACAAAATGTCACAGTATAGTAAGGCAAAAAAAATGCCAAAAAAAGTCATATTCTAGTAGAGCATAAAAATGGCAAAAAACGTCATAGTATAGTCAGGCATAAAAATGCCAAAAATATACATATTATAGTAGAGCATAAAAATGGCAAAAAACGTCATAGTATAGTATGGCATAAAATTTCAAAAAAACATCATAGTATAATAAGGCATAGAAATGGCAAAAAACGTCATAGTATAGTCAGGCACAAAACATCACAGTATAGTAAGGCATAAAAATGCCAAAAAAAGTCATATGCTAGTAGAGCATAACAATGGCAAAAAACGTCATAGTATAGTCAAGGACAAAACGTCACGGTATAATAAGGCAAAAAAAAAGTCATATTCTAGTAGAGCATAAAAATGGCAAAAAACGTCATAGTATAATCAGGCACAAAACGTCACAGTATAGTAAAGCATAAAAATGCCAAAAAAATACATATTATAGTAGAGCATAAAAATGGCAAAAAACATCATAGTATAGTCCGGCAAACAAATGCCAAAAAAAGTCATATTATAGTAGAGAATAAAAATGTCAAAAAAAGTCATATTCTAGTAGAGCATAAAAATGCCAAAAAACGTCATATTCTAGTAAAGCATAAAAATGTCAAAAAACATCATAGTATAGTCAGGCACAAAACGTCACAGTATGGTAAGGCAAAAAAATGTCAAAAAACTTCATATTCTAGTAAAGCATAAAAATGTCAAAAAACGTCATAGTATTGTATGGCATAAAATTTAAAAAAAAAAATCATAGTATAATAAGGCAAAATAATGCCAAAAAAAGTCATATTCTAGTAGAGCATAAAAATGGCAAAAAACATCATAGTATAGTCAGGCATAAAAATGCCAAAAAAATACATATTATAGTAGAGCATAAAAATGGCAAAAAACGTCATATTATAGTCAGGCACAAAATGTCACAGTATAGCAAGGCAAAAAAATGCCAAAAAAGTCATATTCTAGTAGAGCATAAAAATGGCAAAAAACGTCATAGTATAGGCAGGCACAAAACGTCACAGTATAGTAAGGCAAAAAAATGCCAAAAAAAGTCATATTCTAGTAAAGCATAAAAATGGCAAAAAACGTCATAGTATAGTCAGGCATAAAAATGCCAAAAAAATACATATTATAGTAGAGCATAAAAATGGCAAAAAACGTCATGGTATAGTATGGCATAAAATTTAAAATAAACATCATAGTATAATAAGGCATAAAAATGGCAAAAAAACGTCATAGTATAGTCAGGCACAAAATGTCACAGTATAGTAAGGCAAACAAATGCCAAAAAAAGTCATATTATAGTAGAGCATGAAAATGGCAAAAAACGTCATATTCTAGTAGAGCATAAAAATGGCAAAAAACGTCATAGTATAGTCAGGCATAAAAATGCCAAAAATATACATATTATAGTAGAGCATAAAAATGGCAAAAAACGTCATAGTATAGTATGGCATAAAATTTCAAAAAACGTCATAGTATAATAAAGTATAAAAATGGCAAAAAACGTCATAGTATAATAAAGTATAAAAATGGCAAAAAACGTCATAGTATAGTCAGGCACAAAACGTCACAGTATAGTAAGGCATAAAAATGCCAAAAAAGTCATATTCTAGTAGAGCATAAAAATGGCAAAAAACGTCATAGTATAGTATGGCATAAAATTTCAAAAAAACATCATAGTATAATAAGGCATAGAAATGGCAAAAAACGTCATAGTATAGTCAGGCACAAAACGTCACAGTATAGTAAGGCATAAAAATGCCAAAAAAGTCATATTCTAGTAGAGCATAGAAATGGCAAAAAAACGTCATAGTATAGTCAGGCACAAAATGTCACAGTATAGTAAGGCAAAAAAAATGCCAAAAAAAGTCATATTCTAGTAGAGCATAAAAATGGCAAAAAACGTCATAGTATAGTATGGCATAAAATTTCAAAAAAACATCATAGTATAATAAGGCATAGAAATGGCAAAAAACGTCATAGTATAGTAGAGCATAAAAATGGCAAAAAACGTCATAGTATAGTCAGGCACAAAACATCACAGTATAGTAAGGCATAAAAATGCCAAAAAAAGTCATATGCTAGTAGAGCATAACAATCGCAAAAAACGTCATAGTATAGTCAAGGACAAAACGTCACAGTATAATAAGCCAAAAAAAAAGTCATATTCTAGTAGAGCATAAAAATGGCAAAAAACGTCATAGTATAATCAGGCACAAAACGTCACAGTATAGTAAAGCATAAAAATGCAAAAAAATACATATTATAGTAGAGCATAAAAATGGCAAAAAACGTCACAGTATAGTCAGGCAAACAAATGCCAAAAAAAGTCATATTATAGTAGAGAATAAAAATGTCAAAAAAACTCATATTATAGTAGAGCATAAAAATGTCAAAAAACGTCATAGTATTGTATGGCATAAAATTTCAAAAAATGTCATAGTATAATAAGGCATAAAAATTGCAAAAAAACGTCATAGTATAGTATGGCATAAAATGGCAAAAAACATCATAGTATAGTATGGCATAAAATTATTAAAAATGTCATCGTATACTAAGGCATAAAAATGGCAAAAAAAGTCATAGTATAGTCAGGCAAACTAATGCCAAAAGAAGTCATATTATAGTAGAGCATAAAAATGTCAAAAAACATCATAGTATAGTCAGGCACAAAACGTCACAGTATAGTAAGGCAAACAAATGCCAAAAAAAGTCATATTATAGTAGAGTATAAAAATGTCAAAAAACCTCATAGTATTGTATGGCATAAAATTTCAAAAAATGTCATAGTATAATAAGGCATAAAAATTGCAAAAAAACGTCATAGTATAGTATGGCATAAAATGGCAAAAAAACATCATAGTATAGTATGGCATAAAATTATTAAAAATGTCATCGTATACTAAGGCATAAAAATGGCAAAAAACGTCATAGTATTGTTTGACATAAAATTTCAAAAAATGTCATAGTATAATAAGGCATAAAAATTGCAAAAAAACGTCATAGTATAGTATGGCATAAAATGGCAAAAAACATCATAGTACAGTATGGCATAAAATTTTTAAAAATTTCATCGTATACTAAGGCATAAAAATGCCAAAAAAAGTCATATTATAGTAGAGCATAAAAATGCCAAAAAACGTCATAGTATTGTATGGCATAAAAATAAACAAAGAAACATCATAGTATAATAAGGCATAAAAATGGCAAAAAACGTCACAGTATAATAAGGCAAAAAAAATGCCAAAAAAAGTCATATTCTAGTAGAGCATAAAAATGGCAAAAAACGTCATAGTATAGTCAGGCACAAAACGTCACAGTATAGTAAAGCATAAAAATGCCAAAAAAATACATATTATAGTACAGAATAAAAATGTCAAAAAAAGTCATAGTATAGTCAGGCACAAAACGTCACAGTATAGTAAGGCAAAAAAATGCCAAAAAAAGTCATATTATAGTAGAGCATAAAAATGTCAAAAAACGTCATAGTATAGTCAGGCACAAAACGTCACAGTATAGTAAGGCAAAAAAATGCCAAAAAAAGTCATATTATAGTAGAGCATAAAAATGTCAAAAAACGTCATAGTATAGTCAGGCACAAAACGTCACAGTATAGTAAGGCAAAAAAATGTCCAAAAAAGTCATATTATAGTAAAGCATAAAAATGTCAAAAAACGTCATAGTATTGTATGGCATAAAATTTCAAAAAACATCATAGTATAATAAGGCATAAAAATGGCAAAAAACGTCATAGTATAGTCAGGCACAAAACGTCACAGTATAGTAAGGCAAAAAAATGCCCAAAAAAGTCATATTCTAGTAGAGCATAAAAATGGCAAAAAACGTCATAGTATAGTCAGGCATAAAAATGCCAAAAAAATACATATTATAGTAGAACATAAAAATGGCAAAAAACGTCATAATATAGTATGGCATAAAATTTCAAAAAAACATCATAGTATAATAAGGCATAAAAATGGCAAAAGACGTCAAAGTATAGTCAGGCACAAAACGTCACAGTATAGTAAGGCAAAAAAAAGCCAAAAAAAGTCATATTATAGTAGAGCATAAAAATGTCAAAAAACGTCATAGTATTGTATGGCATAAAATTTAAAAAAATGTCATAGTATAATAAGGCATAAAAATTGCAAAAAAACGTCATAGTATAGTCAGGCAAACAAATGCCAAAAAAAGTCATATTATAGTAGAGCATAAAAATGTCAAAAAACGTCATAGTATAGTCAGGCACAAAACGTCACAGTATAGTAAGGCAAAAAAATGCCAAAAAAAGTCATATTATAGTAGAGCATAAAAATGTCAAAAAAACGTCATAATATAGTCAGGCACAAAACGTCACAGTATAGTAAGGCAAAAAAATGCCCAAAAAAGTCATATTATAGTAAAGCATAAAAATGTCAAAAAACGTCATAGTATTGTATGGCATAAAATTTCAAAATACATCATAGTATAATAAGGCATAAAAATGGCAAAAAACGTCATAGTATAGTCAGGCACAAAACGTCACAGTATAGTAAGGCAAAAAAATGCCAAAAAAAGTCATATTCTAGTAGAGTAGAAAAAAATGGCAAAAAACGTAATAGTATTGTATTTTTCGAAAAAACATCATAGTATAATAAGGCATAAAAATGGCAAAAAACGTCATAGTATAGTCAGGCACAAAACGTCACAGTATAGTAAGGCAAAAAAATGCCCAAAAAAGTCATATTCTAGTAGAGCATAAAAATGGCAAAAAACGTCATAGTATAGTCAGGCATAAAAATGCCAAAAAAATACATATTATAGTAGAACATAAAAATGCCAAAAAACGTCATAATATAGTATGGCATAAAATTTCAAAAAATGTCATAGTATAATAAGGCATAAAATTTGCAAAAAACGTCATAGTATAGTATGGCATAAAATTTTTTAAAATGTCATCGCATACTAAGGCATAAAAATGGCAAAAAAACGTCATAGTATAGTATGGCATAAAATTTCAAAAGACGTCATCGTATAATAAGGCATAAAAATGGCAAAAAACATCATAGTATAGTATGGCATAAAATTTTAAAAAATGTCATCGTATACTAAGGCATTAAAATGCCGAAAAAAGTCATATTATAGTAGAGCATAAAAATAAACAAAAAAACATCATAGTATAATAAGGCATAAAAATGGCAAAAAAACGTCATAGTATAGTCAGGCACAAAACGTCACAGTATAGTAAGGCAAACAAATGCCAAAAAAAGTCATATTATAGTAGAGCATAAAAATGTCAAAAAACGTCATAGTATTGTATGGCATAAAATTTCAAAAAATGTCATAGTATAATAAGGCATAAAATTTACACAAAACGTCATAGTATAGTATGGCATAAAATTTCAAAAGACGTCATCGTATAATAAGGCATAAAAATGGCAAAAAACATCATAGTATAGTATGGCATAAAATTTTAAAAAATGTCATCGTATACTAAGGCATTAAAATGCCAAAAAAAGTCATATTATAGTAGAGCATAAAAATGAACAAAAAAACATCATAGTATAATAAGGCATAAAAATGGCAAAAAAACGTCATAGTATAGTCAGGCACAAAACGTCACAGTATAGTAAGGCAAACAAATGCCAAAAAAAGTCATATTATAGTAGAGCATAAAAATGTCAAAAAACGTCATAGTATTGTATGGCATAAAATTTCAAAAAATGTCATAGTATAATAAGGCATAAAATTTACAAAAAACGTCATAATATAGTATGGCATAAAATTTCAAAAAAACATCATAGTATAAAAAGGCATAAAAATGGCAAAAAACGTCATAGTATAGTCAGGCACAAAACGTCACAGTATAGTAAGGCAAAAAAAATGCCAAAAAAAGTCATATTATAGTAGAGCATAAAAATGTCAAAAAACGTCATACTATTGTATGGCATAAAATTTCAAAAAATGTCATAGTATAATAAGGCATAAAAATGGCAAAAAACATCATAGTATAGTATGGCATAAAATTTTTTAAAATGTCATCGCATACTAAGGCATAAAAATGGCAAAAAACGTCATAGTATAGTATGGCATAAAATTTCAAAAGACGTCATCGTATAATAAGGCATAAAAATGGCAAAAAACATCATAGTATAGTATGGCATAAAATTTTAAAAAATGTCATCGTATACTAAGGCATTAAAATGCCAAAAAAAGTCATATTATAGTAGAGCATAAAAATGTCAAAAAACGTCATAGTATTGTATGGCATAAAAATAAACAAAAAAACATCATAGTATAATAAGGCATAAAAATGGCAAAAAAACGTCACAGTATAGTCAGGCACAAAACGTCACAGTATAATAAGGCAAAAAAAAATGCCAAAAAAAGTCATATTCTAGTAGAGCATAAAAATGGCAAAAAAAGTCATATTATAGTAGAGCATAAAAATGGCAAAAAACGTCATAGTATAGTAAAGCATAAAAATGCCAAAAAAATACATATTATAGTAGAGCATAAAAATGCCAAAAAACGTCATAGTATAGTCAGGCAAACAAATGCCAAAAAAAGTCATATTATAGTAGAGAATAAAAATGTCAAAAAAAGTCATATTATAGTAGAGCATAAAAATGGCAAAAAAACGTCATAGTATAGTATGGCATAAAATTTCAAAAAACGTCATAGTATAGTCAGGCACAAAACGTCACAGTATAGTAAGGCAAACAAATGCCAAAAAAAGTCATATTATAGTAGAGCATAAAAATGTCAAAAAACGTCACAGTATTGTATGGCATAAAATTTCAAAAAATGTCATAGTATAATAAGGCATAAAAATTGCAAAAAAACGTCATAGTATAGTATGGCATAAAATTTCAAAAGACGTCATCGTATAATAAGGCTTAAAAATGGCAAAAAACATCATAGTATAGTATGGCATAAAATTTTAAAAAATGTCATCGTATACTAAGGCATTAAAATGCCAAAAAAAGTCATATTATAGTAGAGCATAAAAATGTCAAAAAACGTCATAGTATTGTATGGCATAAAAATAAAAAAAAAACATCATAGTATAATAAGGCTTAAATATGGCAAAAAACGTCATAGTATAGTCAGGCAAAAAACGTCACAGTATAGTAAGGCAAAAAAATGCCCAAAAAAGTCATATTCTAGTAGAGCATAAAAATGGCAAAAAACGTCATAGTATTGTATGGCATAAAATTTCAAAAAAACATCATAGTATAATAAGGCATAAAAATGGCAAAAAAACGTCATAGTATAGTCAGGCACAAAACGTCACAGTATAGTAAGGCAAAAAAATGCCAAAAAAAGTCATATTATAGTAGAGCATAAAAATGGCAAAAAACGTCATACTAATGTATGGCATAAAATTTCAAAAAATGTCATAGTATAATAAGGCATAAAAATGGCAAAAAACGTCATAGTATTGTATGGCATAAAATTTCAAAAAAACATCATAGTATAAAAAGGCATAAAAATGGCAAAAAACGTCATAGTATAGTCAGGCACAAAACGTCACAGTATAGTAAGGCAAAAAAAGCCAAAAAAAGTCATATTATAGTAGAGAATAAAAATGTCAAAAAACGTCATAGTATTGTAAGGCATAAAAATGCCAAAAAGCATCATAGGACGGTAAAGCCCCAAAACAGGGATTGATCGCATGACCTTTTCAGTGTTAGGCAGTAGTCCTGACCATTGTACCACAATACTGCTACATCACAAGATCATAGTATAGCAAGGTATTAAGGGTATTTTAGTATACTAATCCATGAGATATCACAAAAGATTGTCCATTAGGAATAAAATGTCATGAAAAAATCAAAGTATAGTAATGCAAAAAAATGTCAAAAAACATAATCATATAGCGTGACTTGAATATGTCAAAAAAGGTCATTGTATAGTATGGCATAAAATGACACAAAAACATAATAGTATATAAAGGCATGAAAGGTCATAAAAACGTCACAGTATGGTAATGCATTAAACGCCAAAAAACATCACAGTATCATAAGGTATAAAAATGTCAAAAAACGTCATACTATTGTATGGCATAAAATTTCAAAAAATGTCATAGTATAATAAGGCATAAAAATGTCAAAAAACGTCATAGTATTGTATGGCATAAAATTTCAAAAAATGTCATAGTATAATAAGGCATAAAAATGGCAAAAGACGTCATAGTATAGTCAGGCACAAAACGTCACAGTATAGTAAGGCAAAAAAAGCCAAAAAAAGTCATATTATAGTAGAGCATAAAAATGTCAAAAAATGTCATAGTATAATAAGGCATAAAATTTACAAAAAACGTCATAGTATAGTATGGCATAAAATTTCAAAAGACGTCATCGTATAATAAGGCATAAAAATGGCAAAAAACATCATAGTATAGTATGGCATAAAATTTTAAAAAATGTCATCGTATACTAAGGCATTAAAATGCCAAAAAAAGTCATATTATAGTAGAGCATAAAAATGTCAAAAAACGTCATAGTATTGTATGGCATAAACATAAAAAAAAAACATCATAGTATAATAAGGCTTAAATATGGCAAAAAACGTCATAGTATAGTCAGGCACAAAACGTCACAGTATAATAAGGCAAAAAAAATGCGAAAAAAAGTCATATTCTAGTAGAGCATAAAAATGGCAAAAAACGTCATAGTATAGTCAGGCACAAAACGTCACAGTATAGTAAGGCAAAAAAATGCCCAAAAAAGTCATATTCTAGTAGAGCATAAAAATGGCAAAAAACGTCATAGTATTGTATGGCATAAAATTTCAAAAAAACATCATAGTATAAAAAGGCATAAAAATGGCAAAAAACGTCATAGTATAGTCAGGCACAAAACGTCACAGTATAGTAAGGCAAAAAAATGCCAAAAAAAGTCATATTATAGTAGAGCATAAAAATGTCAAAAAACGTCATACTATTGTATGGCATAAAATTTCAAAAAATGTCATAGTATAATAAGGCATAAAAATGGCAAAAAACGTCATAGTATTGTATGTATTGTATGGCATAAAATTTCAAAAAATGTCATAGTATAATAAGGCATAAAAATGTCAGAAAACGTCATACTATTGTATGGCATAAAATTTCAAAAAATGTCATAGTATAATAAGGCATAAAAATGTCAAAAAACGTCATAGTATTGTAAGGCATAAAAATGCCAAAAAGCATCATAGGACAGTAAAGCCCCAAAACAGGGATTGAACGCATGACCTTTTCAGTGTTAGGCAGTAGTCCTGACCATTGTACAACAATACTTCTGCATCACAAGCTCATGGTATAGCAAGATATTAAGAATATCTTAGCATACTAATCCATGATATATCATAAAAGGTTATTGTCCATTAGGCATAGAATGCCATGAAAACATCATTGTATAGTAAGGCATAAAAATGTCAAAAAACATCATAGTATAGGATGGCGCAAAAATGTCACAGCATATAAAAGCCTAAAACCAGGGTTTGAACCCTTGCCCTTCTCAGTGTGAGGTTATAGTCCTAACCATCGTACCACCATGCTGCTGGATCACTAACTCATTGTATAGCAAGGTATATAAAATATCAGTATACTACTCCGTGAAATATCATAAAACGTCATAGTATTGTAAGGCATAAAACGTCAAAGTATAGTAAGGCATATAAAAATGCCAAAAAACTTAATCGCGTACTGTAGCGTGAAACTATCAAAAAACATCACAGGATTATAAAGTCTGAAACCAGGGTTTGAACCCTTGACCTTCTCAGTGTGAGGGAATAGTCCTAACCTTCGCACCACGATGCTGCTGCATTGCAAAGTCATTGTATAGCAAGATATATGAAATATCAGTATACTACTCCTTGAAATATCATAGAACATCATAGTATAGTAAGGCATAAAAATGCCAAAAAAAACGTCATTGTATAGTATTGCGTGAAAATGCCAAAAAACGTCATCGTATAATATCGTGTGAAAACTTCAGAAACCTCATAGTATAGGATGGCATAATATTTCATAAAAACCTCATCATATAGTCTGGCATGAAAATGTAAAGAAACGTCATATCATACTAAGATATAAAAATGTCAAATAACGTCATAGTATGGTCAGGTATAAAACGCCATAGCATAGCAAGGCAAAAAAATATCAGAAGAATTATGGTATATTAAGAATTAAAATGTCATAGTATATTAAGGCATTAAAATGCCAAAAAACTTCACTGTATAATATGGCGTTAAAATGTAAAAAAAAAAAATATCATAGTATAGTAAGGCATAAAATTTCAAAAAAGGTCATGGTATAATAATGCATAGAAATGTCAAAAAATGTCATAGTATACTATGGCATGAAATTTCAAAAAACGTCATCATACTGTATTGTGTGAAAATGTAAAAAAAAACCTCATAGTATAATAAGGCATAAAATTTCAAAAAACTTAATAGTATAGTAAGGCATAAAATTGTCAAAAAATGTTATAGTCCACTATGGCTTGAAATTAAAAATAAAAAACATCATCATACTGTATGGTGTGAAAATGTCAAAAAACATCACAGTATAGTATGGCATAAAATTTCTTAAAAAACATAATAGTGGTAATTTAAATAGCGGTTCATGGGATTTATTAACCCTCAGGGGTCCCTCTGTCCTTTTTTGGACATTTTCTTCACTTTTCTTGTTTGATTTGCTGATCATTTTGGCTGTGTTACAGCTGAAGGTATGGATTTCTGCAAGAAAGTGTCTTTTTTGACATATTTTTAAAATCTAATGTCAGTTACTGTTACAGGTCTATTATACACTGGTAACACATTTTGTTCCCTCTGGGGTTCCTCACGTCCAAAAAAGGACACACAAAGAAAATGCTATAAAATCATCATATATCAATATTTTTTTCTGCTTTTTTTGCATAAATCTCTTAAACCACTTCAGTTCTGCTCAAACCTGCCAAATGTGTATTAGTTTTCAGGATTTTAACCTTTTAAATGCCAGTTTGAAGACATGTTGCCTCTTGTTTTATTAAAAAAAACAACACAGAATATGAGATATTTCCCACATAATACATGATGGAGGGATGTGACATTGTTTTATATCAGAGTCTTTTATATCAAGACATTTCTAAGAACCAGAATATGATCAGGGTGACTTTTGAACACTGGAAATAAATCATGTACTCATCCCGGCAGTAGCCCCCGTGGCACTCAAAATTTCCCTGGAATTTTCTAGTTTATATTGAAGTTCTCAGTAGATCAGCAGTTTCTGAAATACTCAGGCCAGCCAGTCATCACCCTTCCTCCTCATTCTGATGCTCGGTTTGAGCTTCAGCATATTGTATCGACCATGTCTACATGCCTAAATGCATTGAGTTAGATATTTTATTATCGTTATTATATTTTAACGAGCAGTTGAACATGTGTACCTAATTAAGTGGCCAATGATATATCAAAAGCTGCTAGAGCTAGATCTTAAGGTGATGTGATACATTTAGATTCATAAATAAATGAAGAGTGAAGTTTGTTAATAAATAACAAACGGGATCAAAGAGAAACTTTTAATTTCATCACAATTTACAGCAAAAACAGACAAGTACAAAAGATGGAGACAATTGTTACAACATTCTTCTAAAAAACAAACACACACTCAGTGTGAACGCCGCTGGTGTCAACACAGTATTTACATCTGTTTAACATCACTTGTCTTCTAACGAGCGAGGAGTCTGCGGCGGCTCGTCTGATCCACCAGCCGGTGATACTCGTCCAGTTTGTCTCGAACTTTGTTGTAAATCTGAAGGAAGCAGAAAAAGTTTCATCAACAGACTTAATATGATCTCAGATCAATAATCACTTCAGGATCAATAACAGCCTCCTGATCCCAACAGTTTAAGATAAATCTGACAGATTAAAGCTTTACATTCGTAAGGCAGGGTTTACACACACACAAACACACACACACACACACACACACACACACACACACACACACACTCTCTCTTAACGTGTGGTGAATGTAAACAGGAAGTGACAAGCACTCACACAGCTGTTGGTCTGAGTCTCAGTGAGGGCCTGAAGCAGCTGATCGATGGAGGTGTATGGCAACCAGACCGAAGACCAGGTTGCAGACAGAGGCCTCTGAAACACAATGTAACACACTGTTACACAACATTACAACCAATGTTATAACAGTGAAACAACACAACATTACACAATGTTACACAATATAATGTGTGCGTCCAGAACAGATCATGTTTATCTACCTCTGTGTCTGATTTGCCAGACATATCACATTTAACTGATGCAGTACTTGTAGTACTTGTGTGCAGTATTACCTCTATTCCAAAGTACTGGTGTCCCCTCCCCAGCAGAGCGTCCACGTACTCCAGGACCAGATCAGCTGCAGCTTCCAGGAGGTCAAAGTTCAGGTAAAGACGTAGCAGAGACGCCGCGTCCACAGCCTGAGAGAAGCAAAGCATGATGGGAAATAAACACAGAAAACTAATTTCCTGACCATTCATCCATCCATCCTCTCCACCAAGGAGGATGTGTTTTCAGCCTTGTTTGTTTGTTTGTTTGTTTGTTTATCCAGCTGCAGGATTACACAAAAGGTTTTAAACCACTTTGCACCAGACTTGGTGGAGGGATGGGTCCTGGTCCTGGTGGTTCTGGTTCTGATCTGAGCTGCATCTGGTTTTCAGTGTTCAGT
>NC_079373.1:28394601-28424601 GCF_021018895.1 Seriola aureovittata
GGTCAGTCAGGTTGTTGACACCCACCTTCTGGCCCTCCCCGTTGGCCAGGTAACACTGACCCAGCATGAAGCGACAGGAGCCGATGTTCACCTGACACCACGGACCAATCAGCCTCACGTACTCCTGTACACACAGGAAACACAGGTGAGACACACCTGAGATGCTCACACTACTGAAGCAGCACTGCACACACACAGTACAGGTGAGAGAACAGGTGAGAGAACAGGTGAGTCTTACCTGCAGCTGTGTGTACTGACAATTGGCCATCAGACACTCTGGGAACTGGAAACCAGGGTTACTGGGCCAACTGGGAGACACCAGTTAAGAAGAACAGACAGATACTCACAGGTGAAAACAGGAAATCATCTGTTTAATGTTTCTATGGAGACCAGCTGTGGATGCAGGTGAAGGATACAGTAGCTGAGCGAGCAGGTGGACCACGTTGGAGATCATGTGGGTCCAGAGGAGCAGGGAGGGGGAGGGGCTCTGCTGCTGACTATAGATCTGAGAGATGATGATCCTCCTGGCTACAGTCTGATAGAAGAGCTCCACCACTGTCTGAGGACTGAGCACTACACACACACACACACACACACACACACACACACACACACACACACACACACACACAATACCTGACTGTTAAAATCAAAAAATAAATAAAATAAAGAATCATATCACCAGTGTGTTTGCAGCGCTCTGATAGCTCAGGTGAGTCAGGTGCATCACTGACCCGATCTGTTGGTGGAGACAGCAGGAGCGTCAGACAGCTCCAACACTGTGAGGTGCTGCAGGTTGGCGTCTCTGAAACAACACAGGAGGTCAAAGGTCACAGGTGTGTTGTATTTCAGCCATTCTAGAGGATAGACTGGGAATTGACTTATTGCATAGAAACATCACATAGAACAGTTAGATATTTAATTTATTAGTTTAATTTATATAATTTATTTTCCTCAGAGTGTTCTGCTGGTCACAACTCAGGACTGAATGTGGGCTGTAGTTTATGACTCTTATCTAGAGAGGGACAGAGGAAGGGAGGTTTGTGTGTGTGTGTGTGTGTGTGTGTGTGTGTGTGTGTGTGTGTGTGTGTGTAAGCCTGTGTATATTCTCATTTGTCCAGGTCATAGTATCCTAAAGGAGTTTTTAAATCGAAAACAACTCGACTAGGTTATTTGTCTGTGAAGACGTTTCACCTCTCATCCAAGAGGCTTCATCAGTTCGTGTACGTTTCTGACCAGGCTGGGACTGGTCCTACTTTCTGGTGTGGAGACCCAGGTATTTAACCTCTTGTGGGCGTTCACAAGGATGATGATGTCACTGGTTCCCTTTTGTGCTCCAAGTGTCAACGACAGTCGTTTGCATGACTGTCGTTGGTGGAAAATTGGTTTCGACTTCGTTAGTGCTCTATTGTGTTATAACGACAGTCGCTGGAGTCACATATCACTTGTGAACAGTTGTTATTCTTGGAGGCTAGATTGGTACAAAATAGGTTTGTAATTGGTGAAATTACAGAGGACGAAATTAAAAAGGAAATATCACATTCAAAGATAAACAAAGCGTCAGGGCCAGACGGATTTCCGTCAGAGTGGTACAAAGAGATGAAGGACTTACTCACCCCTAGAATGAAAACTACATACTAGGGTTGCACGGTATACCGGTACCAGTATAGTACCGCGATACTAGAGTTTTGAAAACGGTACTATACCAGCATTTAAAAACAAACGGTACTTTCATTTCATTTTATTGAATGCAAATGAATTGGTAAATTGGAGCCTGTCTCTTTAAGCACAGCGAGGCCAGCGAGTGTGACGTAGTTGCCCGAGCGGATGTAAGCCGCGTCCCACGCGCACTCGCATGTTTAGACTGAGGAGGAGAGAGAAACGAAAGGTCGCGTCTTAGACAGACGGAGCGGGTTGAAGAAAATACAGTAGATAGAGATGGCAGCTGCAGAAAAGCCCGAACTTGTGGACAAAATGGAGCCCGAAGTTCGTGTGGAAATATTTCGGGTTCAAACCGAACGATAAAGGCGAGCCACTGAACCCAGAGGCACCGCAGTGCAAGCGGTGCTACAAAGTGTGTCTCGCAGAAGGAGCCAACACTTCAAACCTGTCGAAACATTTAAAGGACAACCATGCGGACTTGTTCCGAGACTTCAGTCAAGAACGACAGGTGATAATGATGTTCACCTGTTCACTGTAATGTCAATGAAAGAAGTACAAAGCCCCTCCCAGCCCAGTAGTAAACCTACAGTAGCCTGCAAACAGAGAGCTACAACATGTCCATGGTTAATAAATACATTCAAAAATATATTTTTAAAAATTAAATTACATTCTTTAAATATTCAAATAACCCGTTAAGGCAATACATAATATAATGAAATATTTTTTACAAAAAGTATCGAAAAGTATCGAAATACATATTGGTATCGGTATCGAAACAGAACTTTGGTATCGTGACAACCCTACTACATACAACCATGTGCTTAAAACTGGCGTTGTTCCTCTCTCTTGGAAAGAAGCAGTGATCTCCGTGATACCAAAAGAGGGTAAAGACAAGTTAGACTTTGGAAGCTATCGGCCGATAAGTGTTCTGAACCAAGACTATAAGATCTTTACCCACATTCACAGGTTGTATCCAGCAAAGACAGACACAAGATAGCATTCGCCGAACGCTACATGTGATTGAGGAGATAAACAAAAATAAACTCCAGGCAGTAATGTTAAGTCTTGATGCCGAGAAGGCTTTTAATCGGGTTAATTGGGAGTTCCTATTTCGACTATTGGACAAATTTGGATTTCATCAAACTTTTATTAAAACTATTAAAACACTATATAATAAACCAAAAGCCAGAGTAAAAATAAATGGAGCAGTGGGACCAGACAAGGCTGCCCATTGAGCCCACTGTTATTCGCATTGTTTATCGAACCGTTAAGTCAGGGGATTAATCAGAACAATAATATCACTGGTATAAGAATACTGGACCAAGAATACAAGATTTCTTTATTTGCTGATGACGTTTTAATTAGCCTGTCAAACCCCTAAAATTCAATTTTAGAACTCTTATCATTCTTAGATGCTTTTGGCTCGGTCTCAGGCTATAAACTGAACATCCAAAAGACCCAAATACTAAACTTTAATTACAAACCTAACCAAAACATTACTTCTAAGATTCAACTACAATGGGATATAGAACATATGAAATATCTGGGAGTCAACATCCCAAAAGATTTATCAAACTTATATGACTTAAATTTCGATCTATTAAATAAGAAATTGAAGACATGAAGAGATGGAATCTTGTTCCAATATTAAGTTTTGAATCTCGGATTGAATCTGTAAAAATGAACATCCTGCCAAGGATATTATATCTATTCCAGACCCTCCCAATTGAAATTAATGATAAACAATTTAACGAATGGGATAAATTATTATCACGTTACATCTGGCAGGGGAAAAAACCGAGAATAAGGTTCCGAACTCTTCAATTATCAAAAAATAAGGGTGGACTGGCTCTTCCCTGCTTAAAAGATTATTATATATCGGCCCAGCTAAGGATCCTGTTCTGTTGGTGCGCCTCAGATTACAAAGCAAGATGGAAGGAAATTGAAGAAAACATATCGGGGACGATGCCAATTCAAGCAACAATAGGGGATAAAAGACTAATTAAAAGTTTGATGGAAACAGGAAATAAATGGGTCAACTTATCACTGAAAACATGGTTGAATGTTATCACTAGAAATGATATGTTAGAAGAGGTAAAGATTCTGAAATGGTGCTGTCAGATCCTGACTTTGCCCCAAATAAGATGGATGCAAACTATAAGGGATGGGTTGGCCGGGGTCTCTCCTCATATTGCACCTTGTTCAAACAGACAACACTGAAGAGCTTTCAGATGTTGAAAAGACTACATGGTCTCAACAATAGTGATTTTTTTAGATTTCTTCAGGTACGCCACCACTTAAACAGCACCATGTTAAAAAGCCAAAAGGCGTTTGAAAACAATTTGTTAAAAGTGTTTATCAGTGCTTATCGGAGAGATTAAAGTCATCTCTAGACTTTATAGAGGCCTGCAGGAAATAAAAATGGTGAATACCACATATATAAAACAAAAATGGGATAGGGAAACCAACAGTTGCCTTTCAGAAGATACCTGGATTAAATACTGTGAATTTCAGTGGAGGATATCATGCTCAAACTCATGGAGATCTTTCGGCTGGAAGTGTCTCATTGGGTATTTCATTACACCTGCTCAACATGGCTACCATCCAGGATCTTCTAGCTGTTGGAGATTGTGTCGTTCACAGGAAGCCAATCATTACCATTTGTTCTGGGCCTGTCCAAAAATAAATATTTTCTGGCGCAAGGTTTATTCAGAACTAGTAACTATTTTTGGAACTGACGTTACATTTAACTGGGAAGAACTTCTTTTTGGGCTTGTAAACTCAGCTAATGTAAGAGTGAAAAATAAATATTTATTTGGAATACTGAGTCTAGCTGCTAGAAAAGCAATTACAAAGAAATGGCTCAAGCCAGACGTCCCATCTATAGATGAATGGTATGATATTATTTACGATATATATGTAATGGAAAGAATGACTTTTTCAATCTAAATTTAATGACATCTGGAAGCAATGGAAAATGTACATGTACTTATTTTGTTTAAGTTTCTTTTTTTAATATCAAGATGTACTTGATTGGTAAATTACTTTGCTGTAATACTGTGGCAGAAATCACCCCATGTTCATGTTGTATTATTTTATAAAATGCTTTGTAAAAGGAAAAACAATAAATTAAAAAAAAGAAACAATCAAATATCATTAGACAGAGTCTTATTGTCACAAAGTGGAGATTTTTTCTATGTTCTCCAGTTTGCCCAGTGTCTATCCGTTGATCCTCTGGAGCTGACCCTTTGACCCATGATCTGGTTGAGCAACAGCTCGTCTGTTTGAGAGAGAGAGGGGTCCTTTGTCTCCGTTATCTATCAATTTGATAGTTTGATGATTGGAAGAGTAACAAAGTGTCAATTCTGGGTCCATAACTCTGCACCTCCTTACAATGAGCTTCTTTAATGGCTTGTGACTGATGCCAGACCAGGTATGTGCGCTACAGGTGCATGTGTCAATGTTTCTGACTGAACTCTGATTCACTTTCAATACAATCTTTTTTACTTTTATTTTCTTTAGATACTCATATACTGTAACAGACTACAGTCATGTATCACCTGTCCGGCACTCATCGGCTTCATATAATGACCTGTGTGTGTGTGTGTGTGTGCATGTACTCACATGATGTCCATGGGGACGGAGGAGGCGAGGCTCTGACTGACGTGTTTGAGGAGGTGGTATGAGGACAGGAGGTGGGAGCTCCGAGGAATCAGGTCCTGCTGGAGCTGCAGCAGCTGAGCCCCCCCACCCAGAAACACCTGCACACACAAACACACAGGGATGATTTCAGATCACTCACTTTAACATTGACAGATGATGAGTCCTGGTCCTGATCATGTGAGGTAAAGCTCTGCCTAAGGCTTCAGCTGGAGGAGATGTCAGTGTGTGGACACTTTATCCATTTTAGACTTCTTAATCCGAGCTCAGGTCTAACAGAGTCCAGACATCGCTCCTGGAGGATCCCGAGCCGTTCACATGAGGTCTCTCCAGTGTGTTCTGGACCCTGGAGTCTCCAACCAGTTGGACGAGCCCAGCAGAAGTCCACTGGAAGGTGCACATCCTGGTCAGAGACCTGAACCACCTCGACTGGCTGCTTTCAACATGAAGGAGCAGAGACTGGATGTCAGAGCTCCTCCCCCCCGTCTCAGAGTCTGTATCCTCATTGTTTCAGTCTGTACACAGAGCTCAGGTCCAGAACAACGTCCACTTCATTCAGCTGTCTGCACCTGTCCTCTTTCCGCTGACAGACAGGCGGTGAGGACAGGTGGGAACAGGTAGATGCAGAGGACGAGCAGAACAATGTCATTCCTTGAGTTTTGGACGAGTCAGAAGGAGAGAGAACTTCTGCAGAGAGCCAGTCAGCTGAGACTTCACACCTGTAAGTCAGTACACAGTGTGTGTGTGTGTGTGTGTGTGTCTGCGTGCATACGTACGTTGTCTCCAAAGCGCAGGTAGAGTTTCTGCAGGATGAGCAGGTCTCGACAGAACAGCGCTCTGGTCATGGCGAGGTGAGTGACGGCCTGACAGACGATGGACACGGCGGAGCTGCTGCCATACAGCTGAGACAGGCTGATCCTCACGTTCAGACTCTGACCTGTGAGGCCGGGATCAGGGGTCAGTGAACACACCACACTGAGATCAGGACTGCTGTTGTTTACATGCAGAACCACAGTTGTACCAGAAGAGACGGGTCCTTCTGCTGAGACCTCCGAGTCCGTCTCCAGGTCCAGTTCCCTCAGCAGGACCATCATGGCCGCCAGCGGGTTCCGGATATCCTGTAACTTGTTCTGGATGTCCTCGATGACGTTCTCACTGCAGAACACAGTCAGCAGGGTTACAGTCATAACCCTAACCCATTGACCTGTGGTCATTATTATTAATCAATAATGTCATAAATAAATACATTCTACCAACTGGTTCATTCACTTTTTATTTCATCAACTTAAAATCTGATTAAACCCTGAAGAGACTGATGGATTAACTTCTTCTGATTATATTGAACAGATTCCTGAATCAGGTTCATTATGACTCATTATTATAACATTATTACAATGATTAGATTATAATGTCACATAATAACTGAACACATTACATATTAATATGATAACAGTAAATTAATAAACAGAGTTAATAGTAAACAGGTATCTGACTTGTCATTGGACAGCAAGTTCTCCAAGACCAGATCAGCTGATCTCTCTGGAGACTCCAGATGTTCCACAGCTGTCTCCATCTGATACGACATCTCCCCAGAAACAGCATCACTGACCAGACGCAGACACTGGACCAGCTGCAGCACATCACGACCCAGATCCACATCTGAGACCAGCGCAGGTCAGAGTACGAACACACACACACACACACACACACACACACAGACACACACACACACACACAGACACACACACACACACACAGACACAGACACAGACACACACACACACACACAGACACACACACACACACACACACACACACACACACACACAGACACACACACACACACACACAGACACACACACACACACAGACACACACACACACACACACAGACACACACACACACACACACACACAGACACACACACACACACACAGACACACACACACACACACACACACACACACACACACACACACAGACACACACACACACAACACACACACACACAGTAGTTGTGTAGTTTTTAACTTAAATATCAGAAACAGCTTCTGACTAATGAAAGGTTCAATCAACTGTTTTCTGATCAAGTCTTGGACATCACATCTGGGTCGGGGACACACATCAGGGTCTGGTTACCTTCAGTGATGGGCGTCTCCTCCTCTGACAGCAGATACTCGTCGTAGGACAGATACAGATGATCCACAGCAAAACACGGTAGGAGGAAGGAGACCAGACCCTGAAACCAGACCACAGACCAGATCACAATCAGAGAGCGGGTCACACACAGACACAGACAGAACCGGTGGAGACCTAGTGCCGGTCCTGGTCCTCACCTTCTTCAGCAGACAGACCAGACCTGTGTGGGGACTGACGCTCAGACCCAGAGAAGTGGACAGAGACTCCTGGTACTGAAGACAGCAGGAGTAGAACCTGGACCAGAACTCCACCTGCAGCTGACGGTACTCTTCCTGAGAGAACTCGAACTCCGTCACACTGCTCTGCAGCTGGGGGGGGGGGGGGTCAGAAACAGGAACTCTGGGACTTCAGCTGATCAGATTCTAACAATCATTAAAAACAGACATGATTGATTACCTCACTCTCCACAGCAACCGTCACCTCCTTCTTCAGAGTTTCCCATGATGCATCAGGGATCCTCTCCGAACCGCGTCGATAGATCTGAAACACAAGACACACGTCTGCTGCGTCATGTGACCTGGTGGAGGCTGACCCACCAACATCACTCACAATGATGGTGACCACACCCACAATCAGTGACATCACTACTCTACATAACACAGGTGTGTGTGTGTGTTCAGGTAAATCTCACCTGTAAAGCTTTCACTATGGCTGAGGCCGTGAAGCGTAGAGGAGAGAAGAGAACCTCCAGGTACGTCTCCTGTTAACACAAGTCTCCAGGTGAGTGACGGCAACGATGAAACCACACCGCCTGTAATGACCTCATCAGCTGGTCAACAGTCATCACATATCAACCATGAACCTCGTCAACGTTCAGTGTAAATAAAGGTTTCGCCGAGAGTCGTCATGGTCTAGTACTGGTTTGGTAAGTGGTCTGGTCTAATTTCTGGCCTGGTACTGGTTTGGTAAGTGGTCTGGTCTAATTTCTGGCCTGGTACTGGTTTGGTAAGTGGTCTGGTCTGATTTCTGGCCTGGTACTGGTTTGGTAAGTGGTCTGGTCTAATTTCTGGCCTGGTACTGGTTTGGTAAGTGGTCTGGTCTGATTTCTGGCCTGGTACTGGTTTGGTAAGTGGTCTGGTCTGATTTCTGGCCTGGTACTGGTTTGGTAAGTGGTCTGGTCTGATTTCTGGCCTGGTACTGGTTTGGTAAGTGGTCTGGTCTGATTTCTGGCCTGGTACTGGTTTGGTAAGTGGTCTGGTCTAATTTCTGGCCTGGTACTGGTTTGGTAAGTGGTCTGGTCTAATTTCTGGCCCAGTACTGGTTTGGTAAGTGGTCTGGTCTAATTTCTGGCCTGGTACTGGTTTGATGTGGGTGTGGGACTGGTCTTACTCGGGGGTCCTGGTCCACTCCTATATGGACTTCTTCCTCTGGTGGAGGCTGAACAAACACCTGGTTCCACTGACCTGCTGTGTTACTGTAAAACACACACACACACACACACACACACACACACACACACACACACACACACACACACACACACACACACACACACACACACACACACACACACACACACACACACACACACACACACACACCATCTTTAAGTGTGAGTGACAGATGTAACAGTGTGAGACTCAGTGACAGTAAACACATCACAGTGGGTGGTGGTGGTGGTTGTTGGGACGGGGACTCACTGTTCAAAGTTGATGTACTTGATCACAGTGGTGTTGGAGTCGTCGACCCACAGAGCCCAGATATCTGTGGAGGTCAGGTGGAAATCCACCAGAGTCTCCTGTTCACACAGAGACATGAGGTTTAGCTCTCCATTACATTTTGTATTTTTATTCCATCAAGCGGGCGAGACACTCCTCACTACGTCTTTTAAATCATCTTCTTCATTTCATGTTAAAACAATGTTTACTTTAAACATTTTAACGCAACACAATATATTATATAATGACAACAAGACAAACACAAACACATCAATGTGGTAAATCACATGAACTCTAATCAATCTTTTTCAGTATAAAACTTGAATATTTTCATTGTTTCTTCAAAAACAATAAAAACAAACATCATTTTGAGCAGCAGGTTTGAAAGTTTGTTTCACAGTTTCAGTGTCGTCGTGTCCCCCCCCCCCCCCCCCCCCCATCAATCAGGTCTTTATGGTAGAGACCAGCCTGCTGGACTCTGAGACTCTGAGAGCAGAAGGAACTAAACCTGAACCAGACTGACTCCATGACAAAACAGGTGGAGACTCACCTGTGTGGTGAACAGGGTGGAGATGTGTTCCAGGCTGTAGCGGTTGTTGTCGGTGGAGACGAGCTGTAGCACGGTGAACTGTCCTCTCTGAGGGACGGCCAGGTAGAGGGACAGACAGAGGCCGGTGGAGGACGAGAAGGCGAGCCGGAGGCGGTGACCCTGACCCGACAGACGCTTCACTCCTTTACAGGCCGGCATGTAGTCCAACACGTCGGCCTCCAGCTGACAAGCCTGCTCCTGCACGAGGAACACACAGGTTAGCTAATGACACTAACAACTCTTTCAGAGAGACAGGCAGGAGTCAGTACACTACCCACAGTAGAGTCTGGTTAGGAAAGCCGACCAGAGCTGTAACTGATGTTACTGTGGGCACACTGTATTACCTAGCAGCCGCAGGTCAGCTGACTGAATCAGAAATGTGTGATACAGCGCGCTCTGTAGGGGCTGTAGGAGGACGGTAGTTCGGCGGTTGAAAAATATTGTGCCAAAGGAAAGTGCTGTTGTCACAGGACGTTAAAGAATGAAATTGTTCTACATGAAGTTACATTTAAACAGATGTTGGATTGTTCGTTTTTAAAAGTCTCTAAAACACGTTTTTTCTCGTGGCCCCGCCCACAGCAACACCTCACTCTGCCAGAGCGCCGGTCGGCATTCCGAACCAGAATCTACCGTAGGTGATGTACCGACTACATGAAAACACAAACTGTCCCTTTCAGTTCACCTGTGAACAAAGTTACATTTAGATTCTGGTGGACTGAATTAAAGTCACATGGCCTGAGCCTGAATGTGAGTCTCTGTATGAACATAAAGACCAGGTCCTGACCCTGAGGGACCACATGCGCAGTCTGTGGTCCTGGCAGAGGGCGAAGATGAAGGAGTCTTCCTCCAGCTCTCTGACAGCCAGACTGAGGGCCAGGTCTGGAGGACTCTGCTCCCCACGGATGGCGGTGGGCATCCAGCCCGACAGCCTCTGCATCATGGAACTCCTCTTCAGCTCCAGCACCGACACGCCGCCTGCAGGAGGAGGACACGTCTTTTCATGTGGAAGACAACACGCACACGTAATATCAGAGAGGACACTCCAGCTGTTTCTGTTAGAACGACTCAACAGTAGCTGCAGTGAGGTCACAATCACTTTCATCACCAACTCATTGAATGATATTTTGTCCAGTAATTGATCCGTTAAATATCTGATCACTGGTCCAATAAATGAAGCAGCAGCTGTTTGAATGACGTGAAACCAGTTAATGATCCAGTTCACTTCTGTGTCATGTCACAATCTGAACAGAAAAATGATCACAACAGTAATCAGCAGATAATCAATGAAAATAAACTGAATTCACATCCACAATGAACCACAACACTGATCTGAAGTTAATTAGGCTTCAACTACTTCCTACAGAGACAGTGACACCCTCTGGATCTGGATCTGTGTGCTGAGGTCTCACTTTGGTTTCAGGTGAACCTCAGAGGATTCACATGGACCCTCCCCTCCTGTGAGCAGGAGGGAGATTCAGGTAGAGGTTCAGGTGTATGAAGCAGCAGGGAAGACTGTGGTCTTTACCCTGAGAGTCGTGGGGCGGCAGAGTGACCACCATGATGCCTCCTGCAGGTGAAGCCAGGGCGTAGTGAGCCTCTCCCTGGTAACTGAGCCAGGCCGCAGAGGTGCTGGGACTCCCCGTTTGTCCCACCTGGCTGGGGATGACGGCACTGTGAGACGGGTCCTGCAGACTCAGCTTCCCCACATCAGTGAAGACGGACTGCATGTGGAGCTCGGTCACCAGCTCCTGGAGTGGAACCAGAGAGGGGGACTTTTATTTTGAAAAGAAATAAGTTACAACTTCCTAACAGTCTATTGGAACTGCTACTGTGTTCAAAGTCATGTTTCGAAAAACTAGATTGGTACAACTACAATGTGGTCCAGACAGTGACGAGCTCAGAGTTCCTGTCATTGACTTGTCAGTGATGGGCCTTAATATTAACAGTTATTAAAACAGACTTTCAATCATTTTAAATCTGTCGAAGATCATTTAGTTTTAGTTTTAAGACGCACTTCCAATACCTTCATGGCCCAGCAGGTTGGGAACCACTGCTCTAAACAAAAACAGCTGCGTTATTAACTGTGTCAGACACAGACTCTGTTTTCATTCAACTAGATGAACCAGTTGATGCACTGATGAGGTCGCAGGTGCCCCATGTGTAGAGGCTACAGTCCTCGCTGCAGTCGGACCTTTACTGCATGTCACTCCCTCTCTCTCTCTCCCCATTTCCTGTCCAATAAACGCACAAAAGCCCCCAAAAATAAACAATAAAATAAAATAAAAAGTCTACAGGTTAGAATCAGATCACACCTGAGAACCAGTTATTGATTATCAGCTGTCAATCGACTTATCAATGAACGACCGTCAGCTGCAGCACACACTCATCATGGAGATGATCCAGGCCAGTACTCACGCTGCGGTACATGCGTGTGGGGTGGGGCAGCACCAGCCTGTGGACGCTCTGATTGGTGGAGATGAGGATGATGACATTGTTGAGGGTCTCCTGGATGCTGACCCCCCCGGGCAGAACAGTACAGTGGGTGAACCTGAGTTTGACGGCATTGTTGAGCAGATTGGTGTCCAGAGACTGCTCCACCAGCTGGACTGTGTCTCCTGACGTGGACCTGCAGAGTCAGAGAGTCCGGGTCAGTGTTCAGTCACTGGTCTGTGTGTGAAGATATGAAGCTTCAAGCACAGACTTCAGCTCTCTGCATGAATCATACAGAGGCTCTGGAGGAGCTGACATCATTAGAAATGTTAGGATTAACATAATTATAACATAAGTATAATTCGTTTATCAGTCAGTGACTATAGTATGGACCACATGGACTGTCCAGACCGATACTGCGGACCCCTTCAGCTGTCCTCAGTCTTCAGTGAATGAACAGCTGCTCAGGTGTGTTATGGTCAGGTGACTTGAGAGGGTCTGGTTGGTTTCACACTATGTTGTGGGTCAGTATCCAACATGTCATTGATGAATGAATGAAATTTATTCGAACAAACGTGCAAGAATATATACAACCAATAGTAACAAACAGAAAACATAATGCAGGAAAGGTAAATGATAATCCTCAACAAAAGAAAAAAGGAAAAGTAGCTTTCTTGCCGACAAGCTCGAAAGGGAGTAGGAAGAAGTAAAAACTTATTTACTCCTACCCCCCAAGCTTAACGTTATTGTTTTCAAAAAAATATATACATATATCAATAAATAAAATGCATACCCAATGCCCATTAAGTTAACTGGCAAATAAGGAAATCATACTTACAAATGATAATACAGCCTATGTATACACATACTCATGCATATACACATACATATACATATATACACCCATAACTATATATATATAAACACAAACACACACATATATACATATATATTTATACCAATATATACATAGAACCCCTAGATCAGGCGAATAGGAATCTACCAAGTGTCAGTTAGGTCCTCTCTTCCCTATAAGCAGTAAAAACGGTGTGCTTGTATTTGCTCTTGAATTGAGCAATGTTTGGACATTGTTTTAATTTCACATCCAGACTGTTCCAAAGTCTTACTCCATTAATTGAGATACAGAATCTTTTCCTTGTGGTTCTAAATCTGCAAATCCTGAAATTTAAAGGTTCCCTTAAATTATGTTCTCCCTGTCTTTGATTCTTTGATTGATGTTACATCAGTGTTTTTAATGTGTTTATGCTCATTTTCTATCTTTTGATAGGAAGCACTTGGTGCAGGTCATTTCTTTGCTGTAACGCACTCTGTCGTGATGGTTCCTGTGACACCTAAGCTCGTTGGTGTGTGACAAAAAAATAAATCTATTTTTTACTTTGTATCGAGGCGTGATTTGTTCGTGATTCGTTCTAATAATATCACATGGCCGATGACATCCAAAGCTTCGTTTCTCACACCCACGTGACCGCTTCGAACTGCGTTTCAAAGGTTTAAACATGTGCGCAATGCGGTGCACCTCCGTGGGTTGTGGATGCAGTATTACAGATCTATGTGCGTGAAGCTCATGTGCAAGTACTCCAGTGGCTCACCTGGTAGAGCACACGCTGTTTGATTTTGAGCCTTCTGGCAGCGGCCGGGGTTCAAGACCGACCCATGGTCCATTGCTACGTGTTTCTGTCTCCCTTCCTTTTTACCCCGTCAAATCCCATGTGTAAAAGTGTCACTTTTACACATGGGAAATTGTCCAAATGTACAATGCAAAATGTTCTTTGTTGTTTTTCTGTTATTTGGAGAATGTGGTTGAGCTCTGATTTAAAAAACTTCCAGTAATGAATCATTTTTCAATACAACTGTGTTAAAATCTTCACTGTGCCATCACTAGCACTTTGTGCTACAATTCTTGTATGAAAGGTGCTATACAAATAAAGTTTATTATTATTATTGTTATTATAATTATTATTATCTGGACTGTGAAGCAGATCATTTAACTCAGAGTTTATCCTGCTTCTTCTCTCAGCACTGACATCAGTTAACACCAGTGGTCCACAGATGACGCCTGCACCATGTTTGACAGCTGATGTGGTCTGATCTGGTTTGATCTGGATCATCTATCCAAACAATCTTGTTCTAGACCTGAGAAGGCTTTTAAAGATGTTTTCTGGTCTTTCAGCTCCTCAGTGTTACCAGAGCCAACACCTTGTGGTAGATCCTCTGACTGACTGTGAACTCTGTCCAGATGTTGGGGAGAGGTTTTTCATAAACTTTGGTCGGTGCTGCTGAGCTCACTCATCCTTCTTTTTTAAAACTGTACAAACTGTGGATTAGTCCACTCCTTATCTTTCTGATGTGCGTCTGTGTTTCTCCAGTGTACTTTACTGTGTTTTACCACACTGTATGAAGGTAAATGTAAGTATCAGTATTAAAGAGCTGGAATCAGGGTCGTCCCTCTGTGTCTGTAAGTTTGAAGTCACATGTGAGGACAGTGCAGACACTTCAGACTGAAAACAGATGCAGATAATATGAGACGAATGTAAGCTGGTGCAGAAGATCCTTCAGGGAGGGGGGTGTTTCACCTGATGGTGACATTACTCACCAGTGTATGAATCTGTTACTGGTGACTGACAGCAACTTCCCACTCTCCTCGTAGTGAAACGCACCAGCGCTGTCCGGGAACTTCTGGCCACCAGGGAGAGCGCTCAGACCTGCAGACAGGAACCAGAGGGATCAGATCCAGACACCACTTCAGGGGCTGGTCTCACAAACACAGACTTTCACTGTATCAGATAGAACGAGTCTGAACTCATCTTCTGCACAACGCATTTTAGTTTGTGACTATCTTAAACTGGACTGTGACAACGGTTACAAGTCGTTTTACTTTGGAAACAACAAAAACGGCTGATGTCTCAAAAACTGTTTCTTCCCTCTGCTCTCTCCATAACGATGCAAGGAAACCACAAATTATGAGCCATGTTTTCTTATTTTTTCTTGTTGGGTGCTGCTGGTCAGTGCAGGTGTCACTGATTGTTACCATAGTAACACTGATCTTAGACCTGATATAGTCTGCATGTTTTGTTAATCAGACTGTTTTACTTAATTTACTGATTCATTTTAAGACAAAAACAAATTAGACACCTTACCCCCAGACCAACTTTATTGTTTCACTTTTTAAATTTTCAAAGTAAAACATCTTGTGTTGAACTGTTGAATTCTTCCTAAAGGCTCAGAGGTTGTCTTAATTTATTCCTAATTAATTTTACCTTAAGGTAGTCAAGAACTAAACTGCTTTGATCAACAGATGAATTCAGTCTGTTTATTTTCTCTAATACACGGTGAAAGTTTTCAGGATCGATCACGTCTCTGTTCTGAAGTGAAACTGTTAGTTTGTGACTTCATGTCACAGTTTACCGCTTCACAGGTGAGCCGACAGCTCCATGCTACCGGCTAGCTAACTAGCTAAAGAGAGACAGGACACAGAGGGACAGTTCACCGGGTTCAGGTCACGGTGTTTTCAGCACAAACACAACCGTAACACACCGACCGTTTTACCGGGCCCCGGTCCCTCAGACTGACTGTAACCAGCGTGGTAGCGGTGCTAGCTGTTGTTAGCATGTCCCCCCGTCAAAGCCTCGCCTTCAGACGACCCTGTTTTAAAGTAAGAGCGGAGCACGGAGCTGCGAGGGAGTAAGAAGGTTTACCGAGGTCCACGGTCACGTCTCTGAACCGCTGCAGAGTTTCCCTCTCAAATCCACAGATCTCGATGAAGCTGCGCTCCAGCACCGCCGCCATCTTCTCCTCATGCAACTGTGACGTCAGAGGATCAGAAGCCGCGCGCTGAGCGTTCGAATATTTAAAGACAAAGGACACCACAGACATGTCTCTACAGACTGGTCACCACAGAGAGGTCACTACAGACAGGATACCACAGACAGGACACCACAGACATGTCACTACAGACAGGACACCACAGACATGTCACTACAGACAGGACACCACAGACAGGACACCACAGACATGTCACTACAGACAGGTCACCACAGACAGGACACCACAGACATGTCACCACAGACTGGTCACCACAGACAGGACACCACAGACAGGAAACCAGAGACATGTCACTACAGACTGGTCACCACAGACAGGTCACTACAGACAGGACACTACAGACAGGACACCACAGACATGTCACTACAGACTGGTCACCACAGACAGGTCACTACAGACAGGTCACCACAGACAGGACACCACAGACATGTCACTACAGACTGCTCACCACAGACAGGACACCACAGACAGGACACAACAGACATGTCACCACAGACTGGTCACCACAGACAGGTCACTACAGACATCACCACAGACATGTCACTACAGACTGGTCACCAGAGACATCACCACAGACAGGTCACTGCAGACAGGACACCACAGACATGTCACTACAGACAGGACACCACAGACATGTCACTACAGACTGGTCACCACAGACAGGTCACTACAGACAGGTCACCACAGACAGGACACTACAGACAGGTCACCACAGACAGGACACCACAGACAGGTCACCACAGACAGGACACTACAGACTGGTCACCACAGACTGATCACCACAGACTGATCACCACAGACAGATTACTACAGACATCACCACAGACAGGACACCACAAACAGGACACCACAGACATGTCACTACAGACTGGTCACCACAGACAGGTCACCACAGACAGGTCACTACAGACAGGTCACCACAGACATGTCACTACAGACAGGTCACCACAGACATGTCACTACAGACAGGTCACCACAGACATGTCACTACAGACAGATCACCACAGACATGTCACTACAGACAGGTCACCACAGACATGTCACTACAGACAGGTCACCACAGACATGTCACTACAGACAGGTCACCACAGACATGTCACTACAGACAGATCACCACAGACATGTCACTACAGACAGGTCACCACAGACATGTCACTACAGACAGGACACCACAGACAGGACACCACAGACATGTCACTACAGACAGGTCACCACAGACAGGACACCACAGACATGTCACCACAGACTGGTCACCACAGACAGGACACCACAGACAGGAAACCAGAGACATGTCACTACAGACTGGTCACCACAGACAGGTCACTACAGACAGGTCACTACAGACATGACACCACAGACATGTCACTACAGACTGGTCACCACAGACAGGTCACTACAGACAGGTCACCACAGACAGGACACCACAGACATGTCACTACAGACTGCTCACCACAGACAGGACACCACAGACAGGACACAACAGACATGTCACCACAGACTGGTCACCACAGACAGGTCACTACAGACATCACCACAGACATGTCACTACAGACTGGTCACCAGAGACATCACCACAGACAGGTCACTGCAGACAGGACACCACAGACATGTCACTACAGACAGGACACCACAGACATGTCACTACAGACTGGTCACCACAGACAGGTCACTACAGACAGGTCACCACAGACAGGACACTACAGACAGGTCACCACAGACAGGACACCACAGACAGGTCACCACAGACAGGACACTACAGACTGGTCACCACAGACTGATCACCACAGACTGATCACCACAGACAGATTACTACAGACATCACCACAGACAGGACACCACAAACAGGACACCACAGACATGTCACTACAGACTGGTCACCACAGACAGGTCACCACAGACAGGTCACTACAGACAGGTCACCACAGACATGTCACTACAGACAGGTCACCACAGACATGTCACTACAGACAGGTCACCACAGACATGTCACTACAGACAGATCACCACAGACATGTCACTACAGACAGGTCACCACAGACATGTCACTACAGACAGGTCACCACAGACATGTCACTACAGACAGGTCACCACAGACATGTCACTACAGACAGATCACCACAGACATGTCACTACAGACAGGTCACCACAGACATGTCACTACAGACTGGTCACCACAGACAGGTCACCACAGACATGTCACTACAGACAGGTCACCACAGACAGGACACCACAGACATGTCACCACAGACTGGTCACCACAGACAGGACACCACAGACAGGTCACCACAGACAGGACACCACAGACATGTCACTACAGACTGGTCACCACAGACAGGACACCACAGACATGTCACTACAGACTGGTCACCACAGACAGGACACCACAGACAGGTCACTACAGACAGATTACTACAGACATCACCACAGACAGGTCACCACAGACAGGTCACTACAGACAGGTCACCACAGACAGGTCACCACAGACAGGTCACTACAGACAGGTCACCACAGACAGGACACCACAGACAGGTCACTACAGACAGGTCACCACAGACATGTCACAACAGACTGATCACCACAGACATCACCACAGACAGATTACTACAGACATCACCACAGACAGGTCACTACAGACAGTTCATTACAGACTGGTCAAAACAGACAGGTCATTACAGACAGATTACTACAGACATCACCATAGACAGGTCACTACAAACATGTCACTACAGACTGGTCACCACAGACAGGACACCACAGACAGGTCACTACAGACATCACCACAGACAGATTACTACAGACATCACCACAGACAGGTCATTACAGACAGATTACTACAGACATCACCACAGACAGGTCATTACAGACAGATTACTACAGACATCACCACAGACATCACCACAGACAGGTCACTACACACATCACCACAGACAGGTCACCACAGACAGGACACCACAGACATGACCACAGACAGGTCACTACAGACTGGTCACCACAGACAGGACACCACAGACAGGTCACTACAGAGAGGTCACCACAGACTGATCACCACAGACAGGTCACCACAGACATCACCACAGACAGGTCACTACACACATCACGACAGACAGGTCACCACAGACAGGACACCACAGACATGACCACAGACAGGTCACTACAGACTGGTCACCACAGACAGGTCACTACAGACAGGTCACCACAGACTGATCACCACAGACAGGTCACTACACACATCACCACAGACAGGTCACCACAGACAGGTCACTACAGACATGACCACAGACAGGTCACTACACACATCAACACAGACAGGTCACTACACACATCACCACAGACAGGTCACCACAGACAGGTCACCACAGACATGACCACAGACAGGTCACTACAGACAGGTCACCACAGACAGGACACTACAGACAGGTCACCACAGACAGGTCACTACAGACAGGTCACCACAGACAGGACACCACAGACATGACCACAGACAGGTCATTACAGACAGATTACTACAGACATCACCACAGACAGGTCATTACAGACAGATTACTACAGACATCACCACAGAAAGGTCACCACAGACTGATCACCACAGACATCACCACAGACAGGTCACCACAGACAGGAAACCACAGACAGGACACCACAGACAGATCACTACAGACATGTCACTACAGACAGGTCACTACAGACTGATCACCACAGACAGGTCACCACAGACTGGTCACCACAGACAGGTCACTACAGACAGGACACCACAGACAGGTCACTACACACATCACGACAGAATGGTCACCACAGACAGGACACCACAGACATGACCACAGACAGGTCACTACAGACTGGTCACCACAGACAGGACACCACAGACAGGTCACTACAGACAGGTCACCACAGACTGATCACCACAGACAGGTCACTACACACATCACCACAGACAGGTCACCACAGACAGGTCACTACAGACATGACCACAGACAGGTCACTACACACATCACCACAGACAGGTCACTACACACATCACTACACACATCACCACAGACAGGTCACCACAGACAGGTCACCACAGACATGACCACAGACAGGTCACTACAGACAGGTCACCACAGACAGGACACTACAGACAGGTCACCACAGACAGGACACCACAGACTGATCACCACAGACAGGTCACTACAGACAGGACACTACAGACAGGTCACCACAGACAGGTCACTACAGACAGGTCACCACAGACAGGACACCACAGACATGACCACAGACAGGTCACCACAGACAGGTCACTACAGACAGGTCACTACATACATCACCACAGACAGGTCACTACAGACAGGTCATCACAGACAGGACACCACAGACATGACCACAGACAGGTCACTACACACATCACGACAGACAGGTCACCACAGACAGGACACCACAGACATGACCACAGACAGGTCACTACAGACTGGTCACCACAGACAGGACACCACAGACAGGTCACTACAGACAGGTCACCACAGACAGATCACCACAGACAGGTCACTACACACATCACCACAGACAGGTCACCACAGACAGGTCACTACAGACATGACCACAGACAGGTCGCTACACACATCACCACAGACAGGTCACTACACACATCACCACAGACAGGTCACCACAGACAGATCACCACAGACAGGTCACCACAGACAGGTCACTACAGAGAGGTCACCACAGACTGATCACCACAGACAGATCACCACAGACAGGTCACCACAGACAGGTCACTACAGACAGGTCACTACAGACAGGTCACTACAGACATGTCACTACAGACAGGTCCCTACAGACTGGTCACTACAGACAGGTCCCTACAGACATGTCACCACAGACAGGTCACCACAGACATCACCACAGACAGGTCACTACACACATCACGACAGACAGGTCACCACAGACAGGACACCACAGACATGACCACAGACAGGTCACTACAGACTGGTCACCACAGACAGGACACCACAGACAGGTCACTACAGACAGGTCACCACAGACAGATCACCACAGACAGGTCACTACACACATCACCACAGACATCACCACAGACAGGTCACCACAGACAGGTCACTACAGACATGACCACAGACAGGTCGCTACACACATCACCACAGACAGGTCACTACACACATCACCACAGACAGGTCACCACAGACAGGTCACCACAGACATGACCACAGACAGGTCACTACACACACATCACCACAGACAGGTCACCACAGACAGATCACCACAGACAGGTCACCACAGACAGGTCACTACAGAGAGGTCACCACAGACTGATCACCACAGACAGATCACCACAGACAGGTCACCACAGACAGGTCACTACAGACAGGTCACTACAGACAGGTCACTACAGACATGTCACTACAGACAGGTCCCTACAGACTGGTCACTACAGACAGGTCCCTACAGACATGTCACCACAGACAGGTCACCACAGACATCACCACAGACAGGTCACTACACACATCACGACAGACAGGTCACCACAGACAGGACACCACAGACATGACCACAGACAGGTCACTACAGACTGGTCACCACAGACAGGACACCACAGACAGGTCACTACAGACAGGTCACCACAGACAGATCACCACAGACAGGTCACTACACACATCACCACAGACAGGTCACCACAGACAGGTCACTACAGACATGACCACAGACAGGTCGCTACACACATCACCACAGACAGGTCACTACACACATCACCACAGACAGGTCACCACAGACAGGTCACCACAGACATGACCACAGACAGGTCACTACACACATCACCACAGACAGGTCACCACAGACAGGTCACCACAGACAGGTCACCACAGACATGACCACAGACAGGTCACTACAGACAGGTCAGGACTACAGTGACCTGTCTGTGCCTCTTTACTGTGCCTCTTTAGGTTATTAGGACTCAGCTAGGTCATGAATACGTAACTAGAGGTTATTCAGCCTATAAATTGTTTGGCTTCGGGTCCTCTCACAGCCTGTTTTGATGCTTGTTAAACGACGCTGTGTCTTTTTGTAATAAACTTTTTATATACAACTGAGCCGGTTTCAGCAGAGACTCCTTCCTCATCATCACATCATCGCTACGGAAGAAACAGCAATAACCACAGACAGGTCACCACAGACAGGTCACTACAGACAGGTCACTACAGACAGGTCACTACAGACAGGTCACTACAGACATGTCACTACAGACAGGTCACTACAGACTGGTCACTACAGACAGGTCACTACACACATGTCACCACAGACTGGTCACTACAGACAGGTCACCACAGACAGGTCACTACAGACAGGTCACCACAGACAGGTCACTACAGACAGGTCACTACAGACAGGTCACTACAGACATGTCACTACAGACAGGTCCCTACAGACTGGTCACCACAGACAGGTCACTGCAGACATGTCACCACAGACAGGTCACCACAGACAGGTCACTGCAGACAGGTCATTCCAGACATCACCACAGACAGGTCACCACAGACAGGTCACTACAGACAGGTCACTACAGACAGGTCACTACAGACAGGTCACTAGACACATGTCACCACAGACAGGTCACTACAGACAGGTCACCACAGACAGGTCACTACATACATCACCACAGACAGGTCACACAGACAGGTCACCACAGACAGGTCACCACAGGACAGGTCACCACAGACAGGTCACCACAGACAGGTCACCACAGACAGGTCACTACAGACAGGTCACCACAGACAGGTCACTACAGACAGGTCACCACAGACAGGTCACTACAGACAGGTCACCACAGACTGGTCACTACAGACAGGTCACTACAGACAGGTCACCACAGACAGGTCACTACAGACTGGTCACTACAGACTGGTCACCACAGACAGGTCACCACAGACAGGTCACTACAGACAGGTCACCACAGACAGGTCACTACAGACAGGTCACTACAGACAGGTCACTACAGACAGGTCACTACAGACATGTCACTACAGACAGGTCACTACAGACTGGTCACTACAGACAGGTCACTACACACATGTCACCACAGACTGGTCACTACAGACAGGTCACCACAGACAGGTCACTACAGACAGGTCA
The DNA here is from genome assembly GCF_021018895.1 of Seriola aureovittata. Classification (NCBI taxonomy): domain Eukaryota; kingdom Metazoa; phylum Chordata; class Actinopteri; order Carangiformes; family Carangidae; genus Seriola; species Seriola aureovittata. The sequence continues at coordinate 28,417,763 of NC_079373.1, forward strand.
CCACAGACAGGTCACTACAGACAGGTCACTACAGACAGGTCACTACAGACATGTCACTACAGACAGGTCCCTACAGACTGGTCACCACAGACAGGTCACTGCAGACATGTCACCACAGACAGGTCACCACAGACAGGTCACTGCAGACAGGTCATTCCAGACATCACCACAGACAGGTCACCACAGACAGGTCACTACAGACAGGTCACTACAGACAGGTCACTACAGACAGGTCACTAGACACATGTCACCACAGACAGGTCACTACAGACAGGTCACCACAGACAGGTCACTACAGACAGGTCACCACAGACAGGTCACCACAGACAGGTCACTACAGACAGGTCACCACAGACAGGTCACCACAGACAGGTCACCACAGACAGGTCACTACAGACAGGTCACCACAGACAGGTCACTACAGACAGGTCACCACAGACAGGTCACTACAGACAGGTCACCACAGACAGGTCACTACAGACAGGTCACTACAGACAGGTCACCACAGACAGGTCACTACAGACAGGTCACCACAGACAGGTCACCACAGACAGGTCACTACAGACAGGTCACCACAGACAGGTCACCACAGACAGGTCACCACAGACAGGTCACTACAGACAGGTCACCACAGACAGGTCACTACAGACAGGTCACCACAGACTGGTCACTACAGACAGGTCACTACAGACAGGTCACCACAGACAGGTCACCACAGACTGGTCACCACAGACAGGTCACTACAGACAGGTCACCACAGACAGGTCACTGCAGACAGGTCACTACAGACAGGTCACTACAGACAGGTCACTACAGACAGGTCACCACAGACAGGTCACTACAGACAGGTCACCACAGACAGGTCACTGCAGACAGGTCACCACAGACAGGTCACTGCAGACTGGTCACTACAGACTGGTCACCACAGACAGGTCACCACAGACAGGTCACCACAGACTGGTCACTACAGACTGGTCACTACAGACTGGTCACCACAGACAGGTCACCACAGACAGGTCACCACAGACAGGTCACTGCAGACAACTCTACTACAGTTTTGTGTTTCTTTTCATTTTGATTCGTTAAGTTTTGTTTCCTTTAATTTTGTTTTGAATTGTTTTGTTTTGTTTCAGATAGTTTAGTTTTCAATAGTTTTGTTTGGTTTGATTTTGTTTTGATTAATTTGATTTTGTGTTTTTAATTACATTTCATTTTGAATTGTTTCATTTAATTTCGATTTGTTTTATTTCGAAGAGCTTTTTTGTTTATATGAAGAAGAAACGTCTGATCTCAGATAAACAGACGCCGTGTGTCCAGAACAGAACACGAAAGTACATTTACAGTGTGGATGATGAAGGAGGACGCCACAGACCGTAGCACTAAGGAAAAACATGTTGCGGGAGGATGGACTCCCTCTCCACCATGAAGACTTGGACAGAGGACGAAAACATACAAGAGGCGAAACCAAACACATTATTCACACACACGAAGAAGGAAAGAGCAATGAGGTGTAGGCGAGGGAGTCCAGGGGGACGAAATCCAGATCCAGAACATCTGGAATGAGGCATCAACATCCAGAAGAGGGGGTGGGGGGCCGGGGGGTGGGGTGGGGGGTGTCCCAGGACGGAGTTATGCTGCTTAAAGACAGAACTGGACTTGCATTGCACTCGCCGCCCGGTCCAGCACACTGTGAAGTCACTCTTTTGCGTTCTGTTGCTGAACGATGTGTCTTTCCTGTGCTCAGAAGAAATCGCTTGCACTAGCCCTGCTACTAAGAAGAACTGTGGGAACATGTACACATAGTTCATACCTACAACAAGCTACAGACTGTTAAAACCATCGATTGTAAATCTTAAAACATCTTTCCTGCCGACGTCCCAATACAAGCTTGTATAATATATTCCGGGGTATTCTGAGACACAGATAATCAGTTTCTCCTCCATTTTTGTTTTGCGCCGTTTTTCAATTACTGTGCTTCAATTGGCTGCATAGATGGTTGTCACAGTGCACCGCGGTCAAAGTTCAACCAAGTTGATGGCGCTCGAACTAGCTCGCCGGGCGGCCCGCTGAGCCAAGCAGAGACAAACCGTCCTAGTGTGGCGCAATGGGTTTCCTTGGGGTTGCCATTGCCACGTTCTGTCTGTAAGCAGCTTTGGAGAGATGCAGGGGTCAAAGTGACTAGAATTTTTTGGCTAAAGGTCAAAGTTCAAAGATCAAGGTCACAAACAGATTTTGTGAACGCAATATCTCCAGAACTCGTCAAGGGAATCCCTTCACATTTGATAAAAACGTTCACTTACACTCAAGTTTTAACAGCTAATGCTAAAAATGCTAACTGCTAGTTAGCAAGTCAAGTCAAAACTTCAACAAGGGAAGAAGGAGGAAGGACAGGTCAGACATCTCCACCTGAGCAGGAACCTGTAACACTGACACCCTGACACCCTGACACACAACACTGGAGGCCTGGCAGGGACCAGCACCTGGACCTGGACCTGGACCTGGACCTGGACCACCGGAGGTAAAAGACTTCAACTTCTCCAACCTCCTGCAGGACAGCAGAAGTGGGTTTTTCATATGGCATGGACAGTGGTGTGTGTGTGTGTGTGTGTGTGTGTGTGTGTGTGTGTGTGTGTGTGTGTCTGTGTTGAATAGATGAATGTTAGCTGTGTTGTAAAGTGTTTTTCACTCAGATGAACAGCTAGCAGACAAGTCCTCATTTGTCAAACAAAAAAATCCTTTGTTTCTTTTTTTTTCTGTCTGTGTGTGTGTGTGTGAGTGTGTGTGTGTGTGTGTGTGTGTGTGTGTATGTGTGTGTGTGTGTGTGTGTGTGTGTGTGTGTGTGAGTGTGTGTGTGTGTGTGTGTGTGTGTGTGTGTATGTGTGTGTGTGTGTGTGTGTGTGTGTGTGTGTGTGTGTGTGTGTGGTTATTTAATGTGAGAAACCCTAAGGAGAAACTTACATAACAGGAAGTTTAACAGAACATTTCTGGGAATCTCTTTGTGTGTGTGTGTGTGTGTGTGTGTGTGTGTGTGTGTGTGTGTGTGTGTGTGCTGGCAGAGAGATAATGCAGTCAGTAGAAGGAGAACAGGACAGACTGAAGAGCAGTCAGAGTAGAGACACAGTTGGAACAACATTACTGTGGACACAACCAGCTGTTACCGTAGCGACACCCACAGAGCACGGTGACGACCCTGCACGTGTGACGAAACACACCAGAAACACTAGCGGACTGAAGACTCAGCAACAGACAGAGAGACGGCTGGGAACAGGTAGCTGCAGAGGAAGACCACTACAATGTCGTTCTTTGAATTTTGGAGGAGTCAGAAGGAGAGAGGAGAACTTCTGCAGAGAGCCAATCAGCTGAGACTTCATCCTCTACACCTGTAAGTCTAATTTTACACAGAGAAGCAAGTAAACTCACCTGTAATGGAGGGTTTCGATACAGCCTGGCCACAGGCGCTCAAAAAACATAGTTACGTTGCCCAATCTGATTTCTATTGCTCATTATCATGTCAATGACGTCATGTCACCGTGTTGCTTGTCCTGTCTAGTTCTAGTTTGTTGTGTTTCTCTCCTCTCTAAGGTGGGGGGAGATGGGGAGGGGACGGGGCTGTAGATTGACCATTGGAGCGCAGGAATCTATCAAATAATCAGTAGATAGATAGATAGATAGATAGATAGATAGATAGATAGATAGATAGATAGATAAACAGGGGGAGGGGGGCACCAGTCTTCTTTATTCCTGTCAGAAATGATTTTTCCAGAGCTGCTACAAATATTATGCAAATATAAAGTAAACGAGGAACTAAATATCAAATATCAGCATATTGTCATCCACTGTGCCAAAGTGACATAAATTAAACTCAATGTTACTCAATGCTCACCCACACATCTGGACCACATGTTAGAGAGAGACTGTGTGTGTGTGTGTGTGTGTGTGTGTGTGTGTGTGTGTGTGTGTGTGTGTGTGAGATAAGAGTAAAAACAGGAGAGTGGATTCTGTTCTGTGAAAATTAACATGCGCACACCCACACCCAGCTGTGTCTAGCTGCTGGACAGAACTGCGACACAGGAAGAGAGGGCGGGGTCTACAGCAGGGGCGAGTCTGGACTGTGACCCACCAGGGGCCAAGTCCAGATCCTGAACCTTCAAGAACGTTCTTCTGACTGTGTCTGTGTGTTTTGTATGAGACACATTCAAACTGGTTTATTGTAGAAAAAGTCAAACAGCCAGTGTTAGCAATGAGCTGGTCGTTAGCGATGAGCTGGTCGTTAGCGATGAGTTGGTCGTTAGCAATGAGCTGGTCGTTAGCGATGAGCTGGTCGTTAGCGATGAGTTGGTTGTTAGCGATGAGCTGGTTGTTAGCTATGAGCTGGTCGTTAGCGATGAGTTGGTCGTTAGCGATGAGCTGGTTGTTAGCGATGAGCTGGTCGTTAGCGATGAGTTGGTCGTTAGCGATGAGCTGGTTGTTAGCTATGAGTTGGTTGTTAGCTATGAGCTGGTTGTTAGCTATGAGCTGGTCGTTAGCGATGAGTTGGTTGTTAGCGATGAGTTGGTTGTTAGCGATGAGCTGGTTGTTAGCTATGAGCTGGTTGTTAGCTATCAGCTAGTTGTTAGCTATCAGCTAGTTGATAGCTATCAACTGGTTGTTAGCGATCAGCTAGTTGATAGCTATCAACTGGTTGTTAGCGATCAGCTAGTTGGTCACAGGAACAACTACAGTGAAAATCAAACAAAGTGGTGTGTTAAATACATACACACAGGTCACATGACCAATGATCACAGTATTCCAACTTTTTTTTCACATTTTTTCAACAGGTAGTGTTTCCATTTCCTTTTCCCTGTTGCTTTTCTTTTTCCTGTTAGCTAATTGATTAGCTAGCTATTAAATATGAAATAAAGGAAACGCTTTATTACTTTTCCTGTGACATCACTGCTCCTCTATTTTCCACATCTGTAGTTTCCAAACACTTGTTCAGAAAGCCATTTAGTTTTTGTAGTTGTTCAGATAAATGTCTCCAATTTTGTATTGTGTTTAATTGTACTGTTACTATTTGTAGATGAACTGATTCTACTCAGTTAGTTAGGCTACTGGTTTAGAGCCTTTGTCTCCCCCAGCTGGCAGAGGGAGTAATTACACAAACACTATTTACAGTCTCCACTCTGTTTATAGTTAGTGCTGTATCGCTCTCCTTCACTCTGCAGGAAACGGTTGCTAAGTGACAGTGCAGTTCGCTCAGAGCTGCACAATGCCAGCATGGTATCTCTGCTGCCTCCTGTTGGTGCAGAGGTGTTCAGGCGCTTCACGCCGGCCTCACTGGAGGCGGTCCAACGACGTGAGGCCGAGGAGAAGGAGCGACAGAAGAGGAAGAACAAAGAGGTATGGAGCATGTTGATCAGCGTTCTGTTGTCACTATTGAGGAATCGATACGATGTACACTGAGGAGAACAGTGATGACTCCTGCTGCTTTAACCTCCCGTCAACTTCTCTCTGATTGGCTGGCTCTCGGATTGACAGGTACAAGAGAAAGACCCACCCAAACAAGCCACTCACCTCGAGGTTGAGAAGCCCCTCCCGTTCATCTTTGGAGACCCGCCCCCTGAGCTTCTCAACACCCCACTGGAGGAGTTGGATCCCCCTTACCAATCACAGAAGGTCGCTCTCTGTTTACTGATTCAGCTAAATATCTGATCAGATTATCAACAGCTGATCGTTGACTGATTTGGTTTTGTCAATGCTGATACCAATAATGATTTTTGAATGATCAAAGAGACTGAACTGATAGATTTACAGTAAAAATTAAAGTCTTGGATCAACAGACGAGCTTTCGATGAACAGATTGTGATGTTTATCTGCTTCGACTCACAGCTCCACTCTGTGTCCGTCAGCTAATAATCAGCTAATAATCAGCTAATAATCGACTAATAACTATCAGCCAATACATAAAAACACCATTAACAGACAGCCTACAGGTTCCGACCTCTGACCTCTGACCTGTCTCTCTGCAGACGTTCATTGTGCTCAGTAAAAGAAACATCCTCCACAGGTTTAATGCTGACTCAGCCTGTTGCCTGCTGAGTCCGTTCAATCCAATGAGGACCGCCGCCATCAGGATCCTGATCCACTCATATCCTTTATGATGTCACACTTTACCCCTCCCTGATTGGTCAACCAAGCTGGCAGTAAGCCAGTCATGTTATCTAATCCCTGATTGATTGAATTTTGACTGCAGGTAAAGACCAGTATAAACTACTTCTTTACACTACCCCCAGTTTTTCATCTTTGTGTTTGTTTCTCACTGCTGGCTGACTGATTATTGGTTGACTGATTATTGGTTGACTGATTGTTGGTTGATTGATTGTTGATTGACTGTTGGTTGACGGATTATTGATAAACAGTCAATGATCAACTTATGATGTTTTTGTTCCTTAATATCAAAACTTTGTTCCGTCTGTTCATCCTGTTGACGATTCTAAGTAACTGTGTGTTCATGATGATAAGCTATTCTCCAGCTTTCACAATTGCAGAGTGAGTTAAAACACGCACACACACACACACACACACACACACACACACACACACACAGCATCAGAAAAGCAGCTGCAGCCTGTAAATAACAGAACAGATGAGTGACAGCATGAAACAAGAATGTATGGTCAAAAAGTTTGGGAATCAGAAACAAAGAGTCAGTGTCCTCAGCATCAGATTGTCAGTGTACCAAAGGCCACTACTGTTCAGACAGCCTGACCTTTGACCTCTGAGACTTTCTGGAACTGAACAAACAACCTCCTGATCATTGCTCTGCTCTCAGAGTCTGTAGTGGATATAATCTGTCCTGA